>NC_143048.1:39312500-39382500 GCF_057628025.1 Oncorhynchus mykiss
TTCCGATTGTTTATTTCACTTTTGTTTAATATCTATTTAACTTGCTTTGGCAATGTGAACATATTCACATGCCAACATGAATTGAACTGAAGAGATAGAGAGAGGGAGATTATTTTTCTGTGAAATAGCCTTGTGCATGTACTCCAAATGTGAAGTACTCTTTTATAATCTATTTTATGACAGTCCTCGTCAGGGATGGGAGGAGGGGAGGAGAGAGGGAAGGGAAGAGGCAGGAGAAGAGGAGAGCGGGAAGGGAAGAGGCAGGAGAAGAGGAGAGAGGGAAGGGAAGAGGCAGGAAAAGAGGATAGAGGGAAGGGAAGAGGCAGGAGAAGAGGAGAAGAGGAGGCAAGGAAGGGAAGAGGCAGGAGAAGATGAGAGAGGGAAGGGAAGAGGCAGGAGAAGAGGAGAGAGGGAAGGGAAGAGGCAGGAGAAGAGGAGAGAGGGAAGGGAAGAGGCAGGAGAAGAGGAGAGAGGGAAGGGAAGAGGCAGGAGAAGAGGAGAGAGGGAAGGGAAGAGGATAGTTGGAAGGGAAGAAGCAGGAGAAGAGGAGAGAGGGAAGGGAAGAGGCAGGAGAAGAGGAGAGAGGGAAGGGAAGAGGCAGGAGAAGAGGAGAGAGGGAAGTGAAGAGGCAGGAGAAGAGGAGAGAGGGAAGGGAAGAGGCATGAGAAGAGGAGAGAGGGAAGGGAAGAGGCATGAGAAGAGGAGAGAGGGAAGGGAAGAGGCAGGAGAAGAGGAGAGAGGGAAGGGAAGAGGCATGAGAAGAGGAGAGAAGGAAGGGAAGAGGCAGGAGAAGAGGAGAGAGGGAAGGGAAGAGGCAGGAGAAGAGGAGGAGAGGAGAGAGGGAAGGGAAGAGGCAGGAGAAGAGGAAAGAAGGAAGGGAAGAGGCATGAGAAGAGGAGGAGAGGAGAGAGGGAAGGGAAGAGGCAGGAGAAGAGGAGAAGAGGAGATAGGGAAGGGAAGAGGCAGGAGGAGAGGAGGAGAGGAGAGAGGGAAGGGAAGAGGCAGGAGAAGAGGAGAAGAGGAGAGAGGGAAGGGAAGAGGCAGGAGAAGAGGAGAAGAGGAGAGAAGGAAGGGAAGAGGCATGAGAAGAGGAGAGAGGGAAGGGAAGAGGCAGGAGAAGAGGAGGAGAGGAGAGAGGGAAGGGAAGAAGCAGGAGAAGAGGAGAAGAGGAGAGAGGGAAGGGAAGAGGCAGGATGAGAGGAGAGAAGGCTTGGCCGGTGAAAAGGCAAGCTTGATAACCTTAATGAAGATTGATGGTTGGAGGCTGTGCATCTCAAACATCTAATACACACACACACACACACACACACACACACACACACACACACACACACACACACACACACACACACACACACACACACACACACACACACACACACACACACACACACACACACACACCACTGTATGAATATTAATGTTCCCCACACACAGGCTGTAATACTGACAGCAGAAGGAAAAGAGGGTTTGGTACCGTAGCAGATATCGTATCTACTGTACACATATATGCACGCACACACACACACACACGCACAGACACACACACACACACACACACACACACACACACACACACACACACACACACACACAAATAGAGACCTCTTCCAAAGTGTGTGTTTAATGGTCCATATGAACATGTGGTGACAATGTGGTTCTAATCGGTACTGTGGAATGTATCAGTCAGATGTACTGTTGTGTGTATATGTGTGTGTGGTGTGTGTGCGTGCGTGCGTGGTGTGTGGTGTGTGTGTTGTGTTGTGTGTGTGCGTGCGTGTGCAGTCTGTATGTGTGTTGTGTATGTTGTGTTTGTATATGTGTTTGTGTGTGAGTGTGTTTGTGTGAGAGAGAAAGAGCTGTATCCAGGCTGTGTCACAACCGGACGTGATTGGGAGTCCCATAGGGCGACGCACTATTAGCCCAGCGTCGTCCGGGTTTGGCCTGGGAAGGCCGTCATTGCAAATAAGATTTTTTTTTGACTTACCTAGTTAAATAAAGGTTCAATAAAAAGAGTGTATTATGCACGATTAGTGTTATGCATGATTAATGTTATGCATGATTAATGTTATGCACGATTAGTGTTATGCATGATTAATGTTATGCATGATTAATGTTATGCACGATTAGTGTTATGCATGATTAGTGTTATGCATGATTAATGTTATGCATGATTAGTGTTATGCATGATTAGTGTTATGCATGATTAGTGTTATGCATGATTAGTATACACATCTATAAATCACGTTTATCTCAGAGTCTTTTGACGTGGTTACTGCCTCTACCAGGACCATGCTGACAATAAATACTCTGTCATAACACAACAGTTTGTTTAGGCGGTGAATTCCTTTCAAAACATTATTATTCAGTCAACTCACACACGCTGTCATCAATACAAGTCAATCAACGTGTCTCCTAATGTTTCACTGTGTCCTCAGTCATATGAGTTGCATCAGTAGCTGGACGTCTGTTCCACTCCAGTGGATGGTGGTGATGAGGTCTCTCTCTGTGCATGCAGGTCATGACTAACCGCCAGGGGCCACCCGTCATTCATGGCAGGTGGAGCCCCACATTTATTGTCTGTTTTTCTGGGGGATGCATTTAATAAAGGTATCACATATCAGTTTGCAAAACAATGTGAAAATATATATAAATGTATCATTGAATAATTAAAGCTGTTATTAAAGGTATGTACAAACATGGACTCTATTTTGTTTTCTTGAGTAAGGCAGCTCCAAAATGCAGGTGTTCCAGCCTAGCTCAGTGCTTTCAGAAGTGCAAAACAAATAGTTTTACTGACTTCGTCCGTCCTATCGCACTCATTAATGTCTTCATCGAAATTACGGAGAGTCTCTTATTCGCTTGTCGTCCCCTTATGCCATAGTCAGTACATCTCAATTGTCAGTACAAACCACATTTGTTTAAGCAGGTCAGCCATATCAGCTATGTTTTTTTTAAGTAAATGAGGCTGAATGAACTGTTTCGCTGCCAGACAAGGCTTCACTGACAGCCAGGTGGAGCAGTGGTAAGGTGTTGGGACTGCTGTTAACACAGCTTTATGTAGGCCATTTGTGGGCATCGTTTGTTCCAGTGCAATCACTTATTGTTTAGAACTATGTTGTGCAGTGGCTTTGCTGACATGCATCCCACTATAGTTTTTTTGCCCCACCAATATTTACATGATAAAATCGCCACTGCTAACTGCTAATTAATTAACTGAGAGACATCACTGGAAAAGACTGCATTTCATGAAAATCATAAAAAAAAATGTTTCCCTCTCGCTGAGAGCTACAGTATATGTGTGTATTATATTTTTCATTTTTATTTCACCTTTATTTAACCAGGTAGGCCAGTTGAGAACACGTTCTCATTTACAACTGCGACCTGGCCAAGATAAAGCAAAGCACTTTGACACTTTGACAACAACACAGAGTTACACATTGAATTTAAAAAAAATACAGTCTATAATACAGTAGAAAAAGTTTAAATACAGTGTGTGCAAATGAAGTAAGATAAGGGAGGTAAAGGCAATAAATAGGCCTTAGTGGTGAAATAATTACAATTTAGCAATTAAACACTGGAGTGATGGATAGTGCAGAAGATGAAGTGCAAGGAGAGATACTGGGGTGCAAAGGGGCAAAAAAAACAAAGAAACTGTATGGGGATGCGGTAGTTGGGTGGGCTATTTACAGATGGGCTATGTACAGGTGCAATGATTTGTAAGCAGCTCTGACAGCTGATGCTTAAAGTTAGTGAGGGAGATATAAGTCTCCAGCTTGAGTGATTTTTGCAATTAATTTCAGTCATTGGCAACAGAGAACTGGAAGGAAAGGCGGCCAAAGGGGGAGTTGGCTTTGGGATGACCGGTGAAATATACATGCTGGAGTGCGTGCTACAGGTGGGTGCTGCTATGATGACCAGTGAGTGGAGGTAAGGCGGGGCCTTACCAAGCAAAGAATTATAATTTACCTGGCGCCAGTGGGTTTGGCGATGAATGTTTAGCGAGGGCCAGCCAACGAGAGCATACAGGTCGCAGTGGTGGGTAGTATATGGGGCTTTGGTGACAAAACGGATGGCACTGTGATAGACTACATCCAATTTGCTGAGTAGAGTGTTGGAGGCTATTTTGTAAATGACATCACCGAAGTCAAGGATAGATAGTGTAGTCAGTTTTAAAAGGGTATGTTTGGCAGCTTGAGTGAATGATGCTTTGTTGCGGTATAAGACGCCTATTCTAGGTTTAATTTTGGATTGGAGATACTAAATGTGAGTCTGGAAGGAGAGTTTACAGTCTAACCAGACACCTAGGTATTTGTAGTTGTCCACATATTCTAAGTCCAGAGTAGTGATCCAAGACATGCAAGTGGGTGCGATCGGTTGAAGATCATGCCTTTCGTTTTACTTGTATTTAAGAGCAGTTGGAGGCCACAGAAAGAAGTATACAGAATGGTGTCATCTGCGTAGAGGTGGATCAGAGAATCATCAGCAGCAAGAGCGACATCATTGATGTATACAGAGAAAAGAGTGGCCCGAGAATTGAACCCTGTGGCACCTCCATAGATACTGCCAGAGGTCCGGACAACATGCCCTCCGATTTGACACACAGAACTCTATCTGAGAAGTTGTTGGTGAACCAGGCTAGGCAGTCATTTGAAAAACCAAGGCTGTTGAGTCTGCCAATAAGAATATGGTGATTGACAGAGTCGAAAGCTTTGGCCAGGTTGATGAAGACGGCTGCAGAGTATTGTCTTTTATCAATGGCGGTTTTGATATCGTTTAGGACCTTGAGCGTGGCTGAGGTGCACCCATGACACGCAGATCGCATAGCAGAGAAGGTACGGTGGGATTCGAAATGGTCGGTGATCTGTTTGTTAACTTGGCTTTCGAAGACTTTAGAAAGGCAGGGTAGGAAAGATGTAGGTCTGTAATATTTTGGGTCTAGAGTGTCTCCAACTTTGAAGAGGGGGATGACCGCGGCAGGTTTCCAATCTTTAGGGAACTCAGACGATACGAAAGAGAGGTTGAACAGGCTAGTAATAGGGGTTGCAACAATTGCGGCGGATAATTTTAGAAAGAGAGGTTCCAGAATGTCTAGCCCAGCTGATTTGTAGTGGTCCAGATTTTGCTGCTCTTTCAGAACATCAGCTATCTGAGTTTGGGTGAAGGGGAAATGGCGGAGGCTTGGGAAGTTGCTGTGGGGGGTGCAGAACTGTTGACCGGGGTAGGGGTAGCCAGATGGAAGGCATGGCCAGAAATAGAAAAATCCTTATTGAAATTCTTGATTATCATGTTGTTGTTATTTTGTCTGTTGTTGTTGTGTGTGTGTCCGTCTGAACTCTTCGTTAGCCCAGTCTGTGTGGTATTAATTTGATCTCAACACTCTACATTCAATTCACAGACACACACACACACACACTCTTGAGTCGCTTGGCAATGAGCATCTCATCGGCCACCACTATGGGCAGCATTGCGGACCCACACAGGGCAACTAGAGCATGCTGGGAAGAGAAGAAAGTTAGAGCAGAAAATGTCTTCCCATTCTCCTCTCACTGAAAGTGCCCGGCTGGCTACTGTGAGAGAGCTGGGAGAGTATCTGGGAGAGGATATTTATTGAGGCTGGAGGCTAAACCACATTTCAGTATTTGCACAATAACTAGAGTGTATTTTTGTGTGCTGGAGTTCCCAAGCTTGTTTTGTGAAAGACTCCTTTAATAAAACCTTGTGCTTTATGGTTTTAGTTTAGTTTTATGAACACAATGTGTACTGCAGGTTAACAGTTTTTACAGTTCCAACAAGAACTAAAGGTAAAAGAGGGACCACAAAGAGTATACCAGCTGTTAGCCCAGTATACCAGCTGTTAGCCCATTATACCAGCTGTTAGCCCATTATATCAGCTGTTAGCCCATTATACCAGCTGTTAGCCCATTATACCAGCTGTTAACCCATTATACCACCAGACCATTATACCACCAGACCATTATACCACCAGACCATTATACCAGCTGTTAGCCCATTATACCAGCTGTTAGCCCATTATACCACCAGACCATTATGCCAGCTGTTAGCCCATTATACCACCAGACCATTATACCAGCTGTTAGCCCATTATACCAGCTGTTAGCCCATTATACCACCAGACCATTATACCACCTGACCATTATACCACCAGACCATTATACCACCAGACCATTATACCACCTGACCATTATACCACCTGACCATTATACCACCAGACCATTATACCACCAGACCATTATACCACCAGACCATTATACCAGCTGTTAGCCCATTATACCACCAGACCATTATACCACCTGACCATTATACCACCAGACCATTATACCACTAGACCATTAGACCACCAGACCATTAGACCACCAGACCATTAGACCACCAGACCATTAGACCACCTGACCATTATACCAGCTGTTAGCCCATTATACCACCAGACCATTATACCAGCTGTTAGCCCATTATACCACCAGACCATTATACCAGCTGTTAGCCCATTATACCACCAGACCATTATACCACCTGACCATTATACCACCTGACCATTATACCAGCTGTTAGCCCATTATACCACCAGACCATTATACCAGCTGTTAGCCCATTATACCACCAGACCATTATACCAGCTGTTAGCCCATTATACCACCAGACCATTATACCACCTGACCATTATACCACCTGACCATTTTACCAGCTGTTAGCCCATTATACCACCAGACCATTATACCAGCTGTAAGCCCATTATACCACCAGACCATTATACCACCTGACCATTATACCACCAGACCATTATACCACCAGATCATTACACCACCAGACCATTATACCACCAGACCATTATACCACCAGACCATTACACCACCAGACCACCAGACCATTATACCACCAGACCATTATACCACCAGACCATTATACCACCAGACCATTATACCACCAGACCATTATACCACCTGACCATTATACCACCAGACCATTATACCACCAGACCATTATACCACCTGACCATTATACCACCAGACCATTATACCACCAGACCACCAGACCATTATACCACCTGACCATTATACCACCAGACCATTATACCACCAGACCATTATACCACCTGACCATTATACCACCAGATCACCAGACCATCATACCACCATACCATTAGACCACCAGACCATTATACCACCTGACCATTATACCACCAGACCACCAGACCATTATACCACCAGACCATTAGACCACCAGACCATTATACCACCAGACCATTATACCACCAGACCATTATACCACCAGACCATTAGACCACCAGACCATTAGACCACCAAACCATTAGACCACCAGACCATTAGACCACCAGACAACTGGTACTTTGGACCACACGGTCCATTTCCCAGAATACAGAGCAGGTAAGGAGGCGACAGCAACACACATCTGGTGTGTTTATTGATTCTGAGTGACTCTGACACTGCACTTTATGGGCCCAATAAAGACAAGTTATTAAATCATCCCATCATCTGGTCAAAATAGCAGGCATCAAGCCATACAGGCAGCAAGCCATACAGGCAGCAAGCCATACAGGCAGCAAGCCATATAGGCCTACAGTGAGTCACCCACATGCACAGAGACACCCAGATCCACAGAGTCACACACACACAGCCACATTGAGGGGGAAAAAATGACAGATAACCAATGGATAGACAAATGCACTCTTAAGAACAGTACCAGCCAAAAGTTTGGACACACATACTCATTCAAGGGTTTTTCATTATTTTTACTATTGTCTACATTGTAAAATAATAGGGAAGACATCAATACTATGAAATAACACGTATGGAATCATGTCATCCACCCTTTACCCTGATGACAGCTTTGCACACGCTTGGCATTCTCTCAACTAGCTTCACCTGGAATGCTTTTCCAACAGTCTTGAAGGAGTTCCCACATATGCTGAGCACTTGTTGCTGCAGAATGCTGTGGTGGCTATGCTTGTTAAGTGTACCTTGAAATCTAATTTAATCACTGACAGTGTCACCAGCAAAACACCCCCACACCATCACACCTCCGAAACCATGCTTCACGGTGGGAACCACACACACAGAGATAATCCGTTCACCTACTCTGCATCTCACAAAGACACGACATTTGGAACCAATAATCGACAATTTGGACTCATCAGACCAAAAGACATATGTCCAACGGTCTAATGTCCATTGATGGTGTTTTTTGACCCAAGCAAGTCTCTTCTTGTTATTGGTGTCCTTTACTAGTGGTTTATTTACATCAATTCGACCATTAATGCCTGATTCACGTAGTCTCCTCTGAACAGTTCATGTTGAGATGTGTCTGTTACCTGAACTCTGTCAAGTATTTATTTGGGCTGCAATTTCTGAGGCTGGTAACTCTAATTAACTTATCCTCTGCGGCAGAGGTAACTCTGGGTATTCCTTTCCTGTGGGGGTCCTCATGAGAGCCAGTTTCATCATAGTGCTAATTGATTTTTGTGACTGCACTTGAAGAAACTTTAAAAGTTCTTGAAATGTTCCGTACTGTCTAACCTTCATGTCTTCACGTCTTTTACCAAATAGAGATATATTCTGTACAACACTATCTTGTCACAACACAGATGATTGGCTCAAATGCATTAAGAAGGAAAGAAATTCCACAAATGAACTTATTTTAAACTCTTAAGGATCTGCCCCTTTTTTCCATTTTCGCCTAAAATGACATACCCAAATTTAACTGCCTATAGCTATGAAGCAAGGATTTGCATATTCTTGATACCATTTGAAAAGAAACACTTTCAAGTTTGTGGAAATCTTAAATAAATGTAGAATAATATAACACATTAGATCTGGTAGAAGATAAAACAAAGAAAAAAACATGGTTTTGTACAATCATCTTTGAAATGCAAGAGAAAGGCCAAAATGTATTACGCCATCCCAGGACCAATTTAGATTTTGGCCACTAGATGGCTTCAGTGTATGTGCAAAGTTTTAGACTGATCGGATTTCTATTCAGTGTTTTTAATAAGACTGCCCAAATGTGCCTAATTGTTTATATAATACATTTTCAAGTTTTCAAGTAATTGTGCACTCTCCTGAAACAAATAGCACGGTACAACACTAAGGTAACCTGCCTAAATGACTACCGAACCCGACCTCTCACGTCTGTAGCCATGAAGTGCTTTGAAAGGCTGATCATGGCTCACCTCAACACCATTATTCCAGAAACGCTAGACCCACTCCAATTTGCATACTGCCCCAACAGATCCAGATCCAATTTCTATTGCACTCCACACGTCCCCTCCCCACCTGGACAAAGGAACACCTATGTGAGAATGCTATTCATTGACTACAGCTCAGCGTTCAACACCATAGTGACCGCAAAGCTCATCCACAAACTGGATCCAGGACTTCCTGACAGGCCACCCCCAGGTGGTAAGGGTAGGTAACAACACATCCGCCACGCTGATCCTCAACACAGGGGCCCCTCAGGGGCGCATGCTCAGTCCCCTCCTGTACTCCCTGTTCACTCATGACTGCACGGCCAGGTACCACTCCAACACCATCACTAAGTTTGCCTATGACAAAACAGTGGTAGGCCAGATCACCGACAACAATGAGACAGCCTATAGGGAGGAGGTCAGAGACCTGGCTGTGTGTTGCCATGACCTCTCCCTAAACGTGATCAAGACAAAGGAGATGATACAACACTAAGGTTTGATTTGATTTGATGATGGTGGACATCAGGAAAAAGAGCACTGCGCACAGACCCATTCTCATCGATGGGGCTGCAGTAGAGCAGATTGAGAGCTTCAAGTTCCTTGGTGTCCACATCCCCAACAAACTAACATGGTCCAAGCACACCAAGACAATTGTGAAGAGGACATGACAAAACCTATTCCCCCTCAGGAGACTGAACAGATTTGGCATGGGTCCTCAGATCCTCAAAAGGTTCTACAGCTGCACCATCGAGAGTATCCTGACTGGTTGCGTCACTGCCTGGTATGGCATCTGCTCGGCCTCGGTGCACTACAGAGGGTAGTGCATCATTGGGGCAAAGTTTCCTGCCTTCCAGGACCTCTATACCAGGCACTGTCAGAGGAAGGCCCTAAAAATTGTCAAGGTTTCCAGCCACCCTAGTCAGAGACTGTTCTCTCTGCTACCGTACGGCAAGCGCTACCGTACGGCAAGCGGTACCGGTGCGCCAAGTCTAGGTCCGAGAGGCTTCTAAACAGCTTCAACCCCCAAGTAATCAGACTCCTGAACATCTAATCAAATGGCTACCCAGACTATCTTTTACAGTGCTGCTACTCTCTGTTGTTATCATCTATGCCAAATGCAAGATGGAGTAGCAGTCAGGCGTCTTTTGTCTTCATCTTGTAGTGTCCCATGTATATATCTTTATATATATATATATATATATATATATATATATATATATATATATATATATATATACAGTATATATATATATATATATATATATATATATATATATATATATTATATATATATTTTTTCGTCGCATATATTTTATTATGTATATATAATTTTTAGCTACTAGTTAGTAGTCAGCTATCGGTCATCAGCTAACCTTTAGCCAGGACAACTCCTGCCAGTCTGCACAGCGTGTTTCAACCCAGAACTTTATGGACTCCTTTTTCTCCATATCACTGGATTCCTACTGCAAGCTCTGACCTGGATCATCGCAGCTATCCGATTGGCTTCTCCTGGCTAATGTCTCTGTCCCGATGCAAGCACCAATTAGCCTGGAGCTCGCCTATGCTATGCCCATCTCCTGGCTAGCTGAAGAGGTTCATCAGTCACTCTTTGGGCTACAATACCTATTTTGCCAATTGGCCTGGACCCCTTTTATTGCCGATACGGAGCCCCGCCGTTTCATCACGACTGGACTACCGACGTAATCCGCCCGAGGGTTTTTTTCAACAGGCTCCTTTGTCGCAACATCCCCTGAATGCCATCTACTAACCTGCTAGCCGCGGCCCGCTAGCTGTCCAGAGCATACCAGACTGTTAGCTGAAGTGGTCCATCAGTCAATTTTCTTTGGCTACTACAACTATTTTGCCAATTGACCTGGACCCTTTTACTACACGAACCCCTGCTGATCCATCACAACTGGTTTGTCTACGTACGCGCACGAGGTGGCTACATCCACAGACTTCTTCCGTCATGGCGTTCCTCTAAGGACCTTCTCTAAGCCTGCTAGCTGTCTGAATCGCCGTGTCTCCAGCCCGTCTAGCTACTCATAGGACCCTATGATCACGTGGCAATGCATGCCTCTCCCTAATGTCAATATACCGTGTCCATTGCTAATTTGGTTAGTGATTATTGTCTTATTTCACTAATATGCCTCAGCTAACCCTCTTGTCCCACCTCCCACACATGCCGTGTCCTCACCTGGTTTAATTGATGTCTCTAGAGACAATACCTCTCTCATCGTCACTCAATGCCTAGGTTTACCTCAACTGTATTCACAACCTGCTCCTTTTACTCTCTGTTCCGAACATACTATATGACCAGTTCTTATAGCCCTTAGCCGTACCCTTATCCATTATCCTACCCCTCCTATGCTCCTCTGGTGATGTTGAGGTTCATCCAGGCCCTGCAGTGCCGTGCTCCACTCCCATTCCCCCTCTCATTTGTTGACTTCTGTAACCGCAAAATCCTTGGTTTCATGCATGTTAACATTAGAAGCCTCCTCCCTAAGTTTGATTTAATCACTGCTTTAGCACACTCTGCCAACCCGGATGTCCTAGCTGTGTCCGAATCCTGGCTTAGGAAGGCCACCAAAAACCCAGAGATTTCCATCCCTAACTATAACATTTTCCGACAAGATAGAACTGCCAAAGGGGGTGGAGTTGCAATCTACTGCAGAGATAGCCTGCAGAGTTCTGTCTTAGTATCCAGGTCTGTGCACAAATAATTTGAGCTTCTACTTTTAAAAATCCACCTTTCCAGAAACAAGTCTCTCACTGTTGCCGCTTGCTATAGACGACTTTCTGCCCCCAGCTGTGCCCTGCACAGATAAAAGTGCTTTCCTCAAAATCTTAAATAAGCACGCCCCATTCAAACAATGTAGAACCAGGAACAGATATAGCCTCTGGTTCACTCCAGATCTGATTGCCCTTGACCAGCACAAAAACATCCTGTGGCGTATGGCATTAGCATCAAATTGCCCCTGAATAAGGCCTATTTATACAAAGGCCTATTTATTGCCTTACAACTTCTCATGGAAGTTAGGAACCAATATACACACGCAGTTAGGAAAGCAAAGGCTAACTTTTTCAAACAGAAATTTGCATCCTTCAGCACAAACTACAAAATGTTCTGGGATACTGTAAAGTCCATGGAGAAAAAGAGCACCTCCTCCCAGCTGCCCACTGCACTGAGGCTAGGAAACAGTGTCACCACCGAAAAATCCACAATAATTGAGAATTTCAATAAGCATTTTTCTACAGCTAGCCATTCATTCCACCTGGCTAACCCTACCCTGGTCAACAGCCCTGCAACCCCCACAGCAACTTGCCCAAACCTCCCACATTTCTCCTTCACCCAAATCCAGATAGCTGATGTTCTGAAAGAGCTGAAAAATCTGGATCCCTACAAATCAGCTGGGCTAGACAATCTGGACACTCTCTTTCTAAAATAATCTGCCAAAATTGTTGCAACCCCTACTACTAGCCAGTTCAAACTCTCTTTTGTATCATCTGAGATCCACAAAGATTGGAAAGCTTCCGCGGTCATCCCCTTCTTTAAAAAGGGTGAGACACACTAGACCCAAACTGCTACAGACCGATATCTATCCTGCCCTGTCTTTCTAAGGTCTTCGAAAGCCAAGTTAACAAATAGATCATCGACCATTTCGAATCCCACCGTACCTTCTCCGCTATGCAATCTGGTTTCCGAGCGTGTCATGGGTGCACCTCAGCCACGCTCAAGGTCCTAAACGATATCATAACCGCCATCGATAAGAGACAATACTGTGCAGCTGTATTCATCGACCTTTCCAAGGCTTCGACTCTGTAAATCATCACATTCTTATTGGCAGACTCAACAGCCTTGGTTTCTCAAATGACTCCCTCGCCTGGTTCACCAGCAACTTCTCAGACAGAGTTCAGTGTGTCAAATCGGAGGGCCTGTTGTACGAACCTCTGGCAGTCTCTATGGGGGTGCCACAGGGTTCAATTCTCGGGCCGACTCTTTCCTCTTTATACATCAATGATGTCGATCTTGCTACTGGTGATTCTCTGATCAACCTCCATGCAGACGACACCATTCTGTATACTTCTGGTCCACTGTGTTAACAAACCTCCAGACGAGCTTCCATGTCATACAACACTCCTTCCGTGGCCTCCAACTGCTCTTAAATGCAAGTAAAACTAAATGCATGCTTTTCAATGAGCTGAAAGTTTAGAGGGACGGCCAGGTCTTGCTAGATTTGCAGTGGTCTGATACTCCTTCCATTTCAATATTATCGCTTGCACAGTGCTCCTTGGGATGTTTAAAGCTTGGGAAATCTTTTTGTATCCAAATCCGGCTTTAAACTTCTTCACAACAGTATCTCGGACCTGCCTGGTGTGTTCCTTGTTCTTCATGATGCTCTCTGCGCTTTTAACGGACCTCTGAGACTATCACAGTCCAGGTGCATTTATACGGAGACTTGATTACACACAGGTGGATTGTATTTATCATCATTAGTCATTTAGGTCAACATTGGATCATTCGGAGATCCTCACTGAACTTCTGGAGAGAGTTTGCTGCACTGAAAGTAAAGGGGCTGAATAATTTTGCACGCCCAATTTTTCAGTTTTTGATTTGTTAAAAAAGTTTGAAATATCCAATAAATGTCGTTCCACTTCATGATTGTGTCCCACTTGTTGTTGATTCTTCACAAAAAAATACAGTTTTATATCTTTATGTTTGAAGCCTGAAATGTGGCAAAAGGTCGCAAAGTTCAAGGGGGCCGAATACTTTCGCAAGGCACTGTATATATAGTGAATATATAAAGTGAAATAAACAATATCTCTCTCTCTCTCTCTCTCTCTCTCTCTCTCTCTCAATTCAATTCAATTCAAGGGCTTTATTGGCATGGGCAACATGTGTTAACATTGCCAAAGCAAGTGAGGTAGATAATATATAAAGTGAATGTATAAAGTGAAAAGAAATAAAAATTAACAGTAAACATTACACATACAGAAGTTTCAAAACAATAAAGACATTACAAAAGTCATATTATACAGTGTTTTAACAATGTACAAATGGTTAAAGGACACAAGATAAAATAAATAAGCATACCTATGGGTTGTATTTACAATGCCCTTTTCTCGTTGCAACAGGTCACAAATCTTGCTGCTGTGATGGCACACTGTGGAATTTCACCCAGTTGATATGGGAGTTTTTCAAAATTGGAATTGTTTTCAAATTTTTTGTGGATCTGTGTAATCTGAGGGAAATTTGTCTCTCTAATATGGTCATACATTGGGCAGGAGGTTAGGAAGTGCAGCTCAGTTTCCACCTCATTTTGTGGGCAGTGAGCAGAGACTGAGTCTGTACATAGTCAAAGCTTTTCTTAATTTTGGGTCAGTCACAGTGGTCAGGTATTCTGCCGCTGTGTACTCTCTGTGTAGGGCCAAATAGCATTCTAGTTTGCTCTGTTTTTTTGTTAATTCTTTCCAATGTGTCAAGTAATTATCTTTTTGTTTTCTCATGATTTGGTTGGGTCTAATTGTGCTGTTTTCCTGGGGCTCTGTAGGGTGTGTTTGTGTTTGTGAACAGAGCCCCAGGACCAGCTTGCTTAGGGGACTCTTCTCCAGGTTCATCTCTCTGTAGGTGATGGCTTTGTTATGGAAGGTTTGGGAATCGCTTCCTTTTAGGTGGTTATAGAATTAAACGGCTCTTTTCTGGATTTTGATAATTAGTGGATATCGGCCTAATTCTGCTCTGCATGCATTATTTGGTGTTCTACATTGTACATGGAGGATGTTTTTGCAGAATTCTGCGTGCAGAGTCTCAACTTCGTGTTTGTCCCGATTTGTGAAGTCTTGGTTGGTGAGCGGACCCCAGACCTCACAACCATAAAGGGCAATGGGCTCTATGACTGATTCAAGTATTTTTAGCCAAATCCTAATTGGTATGTTGAAATTCATGTTCCTTTTGATGGCATAGAATGCCCTTCTTGCCTTGTCTCTCAGATCGTTCACAGCTTTGTGGAAGTTACCTGTTACCTGATGTTTAGGCCAAGGTATGTATAGTTTTTGTGTGCTCTAGGGCAACAGTGTCTAGATGGAATTTGTGGTCCTGGTGACTGGACCTTTTTTGGAACACCATTATTTTGGTCTTACTGAGATTTACTGTCAGGGCCCAGGTCTGACAGAATCTGTGCATAAGATCTAGGTTCTGCTGTAGGCCCTCCTTGGTTGGTGACAGAAGCACCAGATCATCAGCAAACAGCAGTCATTTGACTTCGGATTCTAGCAGGGTGAGGCCGGGTGCTGCAGACTTTTCTAGTGCCCACGCCAATTCGTTGATATATATGTTGAAGAGGGTGGGGCTTAAGCTGCATCCCTGTCTAACCCCACAACCCTGTGTGAAGAAATGTGTGTGTTTTTTGCCAATTTTAACCGCACACTTGTTGTTTGTGTACATGGATTTTATAATGTCGTATGTTTTACCCCCAACACCACTTTCCATCAGTTTGTATAGCAGACCCTCATGCCAAATTGAGTCGAAGGCTTTTTTGAAATCAACAAAGCATGAGAAGACTTTGCCTTTGTTTTGGTTTGTTTGGTTGTCAATTAGGGTGTGCAGGGTGAATACATGGTCTGTTGTACATTAATTTGGTAAAAAGCCAATTTGACATTTGCTCAGTACATTGTTTTCATTTAGGAAATGTACGAGTCTGCTGTTAATGATAATGCAGAGGATTTTCCCAAGGTTACTGTTGACACATATTCCACGGTAGTTATTGGGGTCAAATTTATCTCCACTTTTGTGGATTGGGGTGATCAGTCCTTGGTTCCAAATATTGGGGAAGATGCCAGAGCTAAGTATGATGTTAAAGAGTTTTAGTATAGCCAATTGGAATTTGTTGTCTGTATATTTGATCATTTCATTGAGGATACCATCAACACCAGAGGCCTTTTTGGGTTGGAGGGTTTTTATTTTGTCCTCTAACTCATTCAATGTAATTGGAGAATCCAGTGGGTTCTGGTAGTCTTTAATAGTTGATTCTAGGATCTTTATTTGATCATGTATATGTTTTTGCTCTTTATTCTTTGTTATAGAGGCAAAAAGATTGGAGAAGTGGTTTACCCAAACATCTCCATTTTGGATAGATAATTCTTCGTGTTGTTGTTTGTTTAGTGTTTTCCAATTTTCCCAGAAGTGGTTAGAGTCTATGGATTCTTCAATTGCATTGAGCTGATTTCTGACATCCTGTTCCTTATTTTTCCGTAGTGTATTTCTGTATTGTTTTAGTGATTCACCATAGTGAAGGCGTAGACTCAGGTTTTCCGGGTCTCTATGTTTTTGGTTGGACAGGTTTCTCAATTTCTTTCTTATATTTTTGCATTCTTCATCAAACCATTTGTCATTATTGTTAATTTTCTTCGGTTTTCTATTTGATATTTTTTAGATTTGATAGGGAGAGAGGTCAAATATACTGTTAAGATTTTCTACTGCCAAGTTTACACCTTCACTATTACAGTGGAACGTTTTACCCAGGAAATTGTCTAAAAGGGATTGAATTTGTTGTTGCCTAATTGTTTTTTGGTAGGTTTCCAAACTGCATTCCTTCCATCTATTGCATTTCTTAATGTTACTCAGTTCCTTTGGCTTTGATGCCTCATGATTGAGTATTGCTCTGTTTAAGTAGACTGTGATTTTGCTGTGGTCTGATAGGGGTATCAGTGGGCTGACTGTGAACGCTCTGAGAGACTCTGGGTTGAGGTCAGTGATAAAGTAGTCTACAGTACTACTGCCAAGAGATGAGCTATAGGTGTACCTACCATAGGAGTCCCCTCGAAGCCTATCGTTGACTATGTACATACCCAGCGTGCGACAGAGCTGCAGGAGTTGTGACCCGTTTTTGTTGGTTATGTTGTCATAGTTGTCCCTAGGGGAGCATATGTGGGAGGGAATGCTGTCACCTCCAGGCAGGTGTTTGTCCCCCTGTGTGCTGAGGGTATCAGGTTCTTGTCCGGTTCTGGCATTTAGGTCGCCACAGACTAGTACATGTCCCTGGGCCTGGAAATGATTGATTTCCCCCTCCAGGATGGAGAAGCTGTCTTCATTAAAATATGGGGATTCTAGTGGGGGGATATAGGTAGCACACAGGAGGACATTTTTCTCTGTTAGGATCATTTCCTTTTGAATTTCTAGCCAAATGTAGAATGTTCCTGTTTTGATTAATTTAATGGTGTGAGTTAGGTCTGCTCTATACCAAATTAGCATATCCCCTGAGTCCTTTCCCTGTTTCACACCTGGTAGTTTGGTGGATGGGACTACCAGCTCTCTGTAACCAAGAGGGCAACCAGTGGGTCCGTCTCCTCTATACCAGGTTTCTTGCAGGATGACAATGTCTGTATTACCGATTTCTTTCGTGAAGTCCGGGTTTCTGCTCTTTAGGCCAAAGGCAGATGACCTCAGGCCTCGGATATTCCAGGATGATATAGTGAAGGCTTTTTGTTCCATAGAGTGTCCAATGATGTTGGTTGTGGTTTGGCCTCAGGCCACTAAGTGTGAGCAGAGCCTGCTGAACATCTGGTACATGCCATTGGCTTGAGTGGGGGTTGGGACTGTTTGCCCGCTCACTACCTGGGCGTATGTGTGGCTTCCATGTTGAGGCCCTCTTTGCGGAGGTGGGGTGAATGGGGTGGGCAGGAGTGGCATAGGTCTGATCTGAGGGGCCTAAATGGGGTGTGGGCATGGTTGACATGGGGGGGTGTTGATTGGTTGGGGTGGGGGTGTGGATGTGTCTGGGTGTACTGTGGTATGGATGTAATTCCTCTGGCGTGGGTCCTCTATGTGTAGGTCCAGGGGGGGGTCATGCAGGTCTGGGAGGGTGTCTCGCTGGTCTGGGTGGGGTGTCTATTGATCTGTTGCTCCTGTGTGAAGTGTTGGGGATACGTTTGAGAGCGATGTCCTTTAGAGTCCGGGCAAAGGTGGGCACTGCTGCCTTGTAGAAGTGGACCTGGCCATAGAGGCTGTTCAAGTCCAGGGTGGAGTGGTGAGCCAGGAAAACATTTGGTTTTGAGGCACAGTCATGGGAAATACTTGCGTTTACCCGCTGTATTGTGGCAGGGTGGAAGTCTTTTCGTGGTAGCAGGGTGGAGATAACAACTTGTGCGTTGGGGAAAGTAGAAGAAGCCTTTTCAATCACTCCCTTCAGTGCTGTGGCCACCCTTTCCTGCTGTGCTCTCAGGTCGTTTGTGCCTGTGTGTATTATTATGTGGCTGAGTGAACCTAGTTGGTCCTCAGACAGAAGGTCGAGGGCGCGCTGGGTGTTTGGACACCGGAGTTTAGACACACTGTGTTTGGGAAAAAGTGTTTTTTCTTCTATATATTTCCCATTTGAGTCCATAAGTAGTACAATCTGTGTCTTGTGTTTGTCCTCAGTGGGTTTGGGGGGATGATCAGAAGGGCTATCAGGGTGGCTGGGGGGGTGCTCAGAGGGGGTGAGAGCCGCTGTGCTTGGGGTTCTTCATTTGTCTGTTCTGCTGTGATGTCGACTCTATGGTCAGGGTCTGGTGTGGACTGTTCTGCTGTGGTGTCGATACTTTTGTCAGGTGCTGAGGTGGGCTGTTCTGCTGGCTTCTCTGTGGGGGTGGCCACCTCTCTAGTGGGTTGTTCTTGGTCACACGCCTCCTCTCTGTTTTTAGCTTTCCATAACTCCTTCTGCATCTCTCTCTCTATCCTCCTCTCTGTTTTTAGCTTTCCATAACTCCTTCTGCATCTCTCTCTCTATCCTCCTCTGTTTTTAGCTTTCCATAACTCCTTCTGCATCTCTCTCTCTATCCTCCTCTCTGGTTTTAGCGTTCCTTAACTCCTTCTGCATCTCTCTCTCTATCCTCCTCTCTGTTTTTAGAGTTCCATAACTCCTTCTGCATCTCTCTCTCTATCCTCCTCTGTTTTTAGCTTTCCATAACTCCTTCTGCATCTCTCTCTCTATCCTCCTCTCTGTTTTTAGCGTTCCTTAACTCCTTCTGCATCTCTCTCTCTATCCTCCTCTGTTTTTAGCTTTTCATAACTCCCATATCCCCCTCTTTTCCCATCCAGTCATCCCTCCCATTTTCTGCGATGGTTGTTTTCCCCTGGCCCCCAATATCTGGACTGTGTGTGTGTGTGTGTGTGTGTGTGTGTGTTTGTGTGTGTGTGTGTGTGTATGAGTGAATGTTTGTGTTCTCCATCCTCTCTTTTGGTGCAGTGAGATCTAATTTAGTATTGGACATGTCCATGTGTGTTCTGTTATCATCATATGTGTTCTGTTATCATGTGTGTTCTGTTATCATCATGTGTGTTCTGTTATCATCGGTGTGTTCTGTTATCATCGTGTGTGTTCTGTTATCATCATGTGTGTTCTGTTATCATCATGTGTGTTCTGTTATCATCATGTGTCTTATCTGTTGAGCTGTGACTTAATGAATGCTGAAAAACATATCTGATTCTCAAAATCAGTCTCCCTTATTATGCCTCATTAGGTGGTTATCTCTGCATTAGCTTGTCTGTGGGTGAGGGTGTGTGTGTGTGCATGTGTGTGTGAGTGAAAGAGAGAGAGAGATGTAAAGCGAACAAGATACTTTTAACGTGTGTGTGTGTGTGTGTGTGTGTGTGTGTGTGTGTGTGTGTGTGTGTGTGTGTGTGTGTGTGTGTGTGTGTGTGTGCAGTATGTGCATATGAGCATGTCCGTGCGTGTGTGCATGTGTGGTGGTTCATTGGATAGTTATCTGTGTCTAGCAGTGTTTAATGAGATCCCTAAGGCCATTATATATCATGTGTCACATTGAGCACCCACACCAAGAGACAACTCTATTCAATGACTAGTAGTCATGACAACATCTGGACATTTTATGTAATGAAAACTATTGCAAAGAAGACTTGTAGTTCATTGCAAAAGTATGTTATTCAATGATGTCGTGTATCAAATTATAGTCCAAAAAGTTATTATTTTCAGTAAATACATGTTTTGCATTCAATGTCCATTTTGAGAATGTGTGCAAAATGTAAGGGATTGAAACAGTGTTGGAGCCAGATGTGATGGTAATGCTAGTCTTACTCCCCCTCTAATAGAGAGACTCCTACAGCCACTGGATTTGACATTCATATGCAAATGACCCATTTTGAATTATGTGTGACATATCGCTTTGCACCAATAAACAAACAGCTTTAAAAAAAATCCTACATAGCTCTTAACAGTCGTCATTCTGTAGAAAAATATATGTTTAGCATTGGGGGGAAAAAAACGTCCATGAGGAGAGAACATCTGCATTTAACTCTCCTTAAAATCCAAAGGAGCTTCGTCTATATATCAGAATGAAGGAAGGTTTAAGGAGAGAGAGAGAGAGAGAGAGAGAGAGAGAGAAAGAGAGAAAGAGAGAGAGAGAGAGAGAGAGAGAGAGAGAGAGAGAGAGTGTGTGTGTGTGTGTGTGTCAGTGCAGACAGATCATTCGCTATTAACTTAATTGACAAGGACTGGGTAAAATGATCACATCACCTCATGTTTACTTACCTTTCTCTCAATAACTCTCCCATCTCACCATCCCTCTCTCCTCCTGCACAGGTACTGTGGTAAGGTTTGTTACCTGTGTTCCAACGGCAGTTACCTGTAGGTCTGTTCTGATAACACTGTGTTCCTGTAAGACATGTTACCTGTAGGTCTGTTCTGATAACACTGTGTTCCTGTAAGATATGTTACCTGTAGGTCTGTTCTGATAACACTGTGTTCCTGTAAGATATGTTACCTGTAGGTCTGTTCTGATAACACTGTGTTCCTGTAAGATATGTTACCTGTAGGTCTGTTCTGATAATACTGTGTTCCTGTAAGATATGTTACCTGTAGGTCTGTTCTGATAACACTGTGTTCCTTTAAGACATGTTACCTGTAGGTCTGTTCTGATAACACTGTGTTCCTTTAAGACATGTTACCTGTAGGTCTGTTCTGATAAAACTGTGTTCCTTTAAGACATGTTACCTGTAGGTCTGTTCTGATAACACTGTGTTCCTGTAAGACATGTTACCTGTAGGTCTGTTCTGATAACACTGTGTTCCTTTAAGACATGTTACCTGTAGGTCTGTTCTGATAACACTGTGTTCCTGTAAGATATGTTACCTGTAGGTCTGTTCTGATAACACTGTGTTCCTTTAAGACATGTTACCTGTAGGTCTGTTCTGATAGCAGGTGTGGCTCTCCACCTGGTCACGGATCACAATACAAACCACAAACATAGGAAGTTAGAGGACAGCAGGTAGATCATATTGAAATTCTCTATCTCTGTCAATCCAGCTGCTAGTTCTGCAACCCTCTTAATATAACTCCCGGCTAATTACGTTATCCAGCATTCTGAAGTTGGAGACCACAACATGTATTGAGCTGTTAGGGAGGAAGGGACACAGAAAGAGACCAGAGTAAAGGGATTAGAAGGATCCTGTCTGGGGAAGAATGACCTGGGAGTGGGTCTGGTTTCATTTGCTCACCATTTACATATTCAATGTTGAGAACATACAAACACACAAATTGACGAAGCAAAATATGATTTATCAAGATCACCCATGAGCAGATATCAATTTAAATGAGTAAATTAAATCCTGTTTAGTTCTTGATCAGTGTGTTGGAGAATAAATGTGGAGGAGTACACGCACACACACACCAGTGTGGTCTTTTCTGCTTTAGGGTGTGTGTATGCACGTGCGTGTGTGCGTTCACTCATAAACGTGTGTGTGCTTTTGTGTGTATGTGCGTGTGTGTGCATGTTTCTGTGTGTGGGGGGGCGTAACTGTGTGTGGGGGAGGGGTATGTGTGTGTGGAGGGTAAGTGTATGTGGATGGTATGTGTGTGTGTGTGTGGGGGGGGGGGGTTGTGTGTGTGATGGGGTATGTTTGTGTGTGGGGAAATGTGTATGTGTGTGTGGGGGGGATGTGTGTGGGGGGTGTGTGTGTGTGTGGCGGGGGGGGGGGGTTGTGTGTGTGTGTGGGGGGGGGTATGTGTGTGTGTGTGTGTGTGTGTGTGTGTGTGTGTGTGTGTGTGTGGTGGGGGGTATGTGTATGTGTGTGTGTGTGTGTGTGTGTGTGTGTGTGTGTGGTGGGGGGTATGTGTATGTGTGTGTGTGTGTGGTATGTGTGTGTGTGTGGGTGTGTGTGTGTGTGTGTGCTCTCTTTAACTGCATCCATTTTGTTCACCTCTCCATTTATCTCAACACAAATCCACTACCGATACTCTGATACTGATGGAGTCCAGAGTATCAATAATTCAGCCTTACATCTGATTAGCCAATCAGATTGATCATCAGCCCCTGGTCTGAGCTCTCTCACATCAAGTCCTTTATTTAGTCTCTCACTCCTCTCTCTCTCTCTCCCCCCCATCTCTCTCTCTCTCTCCCCCGTCTCTCTCTCTCTCTCTCCCCCCGTCTCTCTCTCTCTCTCCCCCCGTCTCTCTCTCTCTCTCTCCCCCCGTCTCTCTCTCTCTCTCTCCCCCCGTCTCTCTCTCTCTCTCTCTCAGTCCTCTCTCTCAGTCCTCTCTCTCAGTCCTCTCTCTCACTCCTCTCTCTCCCCCCGTCTCTCTCTCTCTCCCCCCGACTCTCTCTCTCTCCCCCCGTCTCTCTCTCTCTCCCCTGTCTCTCTCTCTCTCCCCCGTCTCTCTCTCTCTCCCCCCGTCTCTCTCTCTCTCCCCCCGTCTCTCTCTCTCTCCCCCCGTCTCTCTCTCTCTCCCCCCGTCTCTCTCCCCCGTCTCTCTCTCTCTCTCTCTCTCTCTCTCTCTTTCTCTCTCTCTCACTCCTCTCTCTCTCTCTCACTCCTCTCTCTCTCTCTCTCTCACTCCTCTCTCTCTCTCTCTCACTCCTCTCTCTCTCTCTCTCACTCCTCTCTCTCTCTCCTCTCTCTCAGTCCTCTATCTCACTCCCCTCTCTCTCTCTCTCTCTCTCTTCTCTCTCATCTCTTTCACTCCTCTCTCTATTTCTTTCTTCCTTTCTCTCTCAGTTTTTAGGGAAAGGAAAAAGGTAAGTCATCCAATGATGATCCAATTCTCCTCTCTCTATCGCTCTACCCATATCCCTCAGGTGTGTGTGTGTTTGTGTGTGTGTAAATGTGTGTGTGTTTGTGTGTGGTTGAGGATGCTGAGCCTGCAGCCTGTCTTCATAAAGGAGTCATCTGGGGAAAGATGAGGCTTCATCTTGCATCAGCTGGCCAATTATACTTGAGAGGGAAGTATGACATGAACCGGTTAGAAAGAGCAGGCACATCCACAGATAGGGCTATACCTGTGCCCGAGCACCTGCCCCTTTACAAGCCAAAGTGCTTTTAGCTGATGGTATATGTACAGTACCAGTCAAAAGTTTGACAGACCTACTCATTCTAGGGTTTTCTTTATTTTTTACTATTTTCTACATTGTAGAATAATAGTGAATACATTAAAACTAGGAAATAACACATATGGAATCATGTAGTAACCAAAAAAGTGTTTAACAAGTCAGCATGTATTTTAAATATGAGATTCTTCAAAGTAGCCACCCAAAGACCAAGTCCATATTATGGCAAGAACAGCTCATATAAGCAAAGAGAAACAACAGTCCATCAACACTTAAGACATTAAGGTCAGTCAATCCGGAAAATTTTAAGAATTTGAAGTGCAGTCGCAAAAACCCTCGAGTGCTATGATGAAACTGACTCGCATGAGGACCACCACAGGAAAGGAAGACCCAGAGGTACCTCTGCTGCAGAGGATCAGTTCATTAGAATCAACTGCACCTCAGATTGCAGCCCAAATAAATGGTTCACAGCATTCTGCAGCGATACTCCACCTCATCTGGTTTACGCTTAGTGGGACATCATTTGTTTTTCAACAGGACAATGACCCAGCACACCTCCAGGCTGTGTAAGGGCTATTTAATCAAGAAGAAGAGTGATGTAGTGCTGCATCAGATGACGTGGCCTCCACAATCACCCAACCTCCACACAATTGAGATGCTTTTGGATGAGTTGGACAGCAGAGTGGGGGAAAATAAGATGCTCAGCATATGTGGGAACTCCTTCAAGACTGTTGGAAAATTATTCCAGATGAAGCTCATGCTGATAGAAAGCTATGGGCCTTAACGCATCAGTTTGGACATGTTCTGCACCTTACTGCTAGCTGTAAAAACCTCAAAGACTAACAGACTAGAATAGAAAAAGATTGCATTACAGTGTCTTGCGAAAGTATTCGGCCCCCTTGAACTTTGCGACCTTTTGCACATTTCAGGCTTCAAACATAAAGATATAAAACTGTATTTTTTTGTGAAGAATCAACAACAAGTGGAACGACAATCATGAAGTGGAACGATACCGGCAGAGATCTACAGCTGAGGTGGGAGACTCTGTCCATAGGACAACAATCAGTCGTATATTGCACAAATCTGGCCTTTATGGAAGAGTGGCAAGAAGAAAGCCATTTCTTAAAGATATCCATAAAAAGTGTCGTTTAAAGTTTGCCACAAGCCACCTGGGAGACACACCAAACATGTGGAAGAAGGTGCTCTGGTCAGATGAAACCAAAATTGAACTTTTTGGCAACAATGCAAAACGTTATGTTTGGCGTAAAAGCAACACAGCTGAACACACCATCCCCACTGTCAAACATGGTGGTGGCAGCATCATGGTTTGGGCCTGCTTTTCTTCAGCAGGGACAGGGAAGATGGTTAAAATTGATGGGAAGATGGATGGAGCCAAATACAGGACCATTCTGGAAGAAAACCTGATGGAGTCTGCAAAAGACCTGAGACTGGGACGGAGATTTGTCTTCCAACAAGACAATGATCCAAAACATAAAGCAAAATCTACAATGGAATGGTTCAAAAATGAACATATCCAGGTGTTAGAATGGCCAAGTCAAAGTCCAGACCTGAATCCAATCGAGAATCTGTGGAAAGAACTGAAAACTGCTGTTCACAAATGCTCTCCATCCAACCTCACTGAGCTCGAGCTGTTTTGCAAGGAGGAATGGGAAAAAATGTCAGTCTCTCGATGTGCAAAACTGATAGAGACATACCCCAAGCGACTTACAGCTGTAATCACAGCAAAAGGTGGCGCTACAAAGTATTAACTTAAGGGGGCTGAATAATTTTGCACGCCCAATTTTTCAGTTTTTGATTTGTTAAAAAAGTTTGAAATATCCAATAAATGTCGTTCTACTTCATGATTGTGTCCCACTTGTTGTTGATTCTTCACAAAAAATACAGTTTTATATCTTTATGTTTGATGCCTGAAATGTGGCAAAAGGTCGCAAAGGTTCAAGGGGGCCGAATACTTTCGCAAGGCACTGTATATTCCATGGGTCAGAAACAAATTTTTAGTATCACTATAGGCCAAACACCTTTAAAAAACAAACAAAAAAAACATGACATGCTGGGAGAACAACCTGCTGGGAGAACAACATGCTGGGAGAACAACATGCTGGGAGATCAGCCTGCTGGGAGAAGAACCTGCTGGGAGAACAACCTGCTGGGAGAACAACCTGCTGGGAGAACAACCTGTTGGGAGAACAACCTGCTGGGAGAACAACCTTCTGGGAGATCGGCCTGCTGGGAGATCAGCCTGCTGGGAGAACAACCTGCTGGGAGAACAACCTGCTGGGAGAACAACCTGCTGGGAGATCAACCTGCTGGGAGAACAACCTGCTGGGAGAACAACCTGCTGGGAGAACTACCTGCTGGGAGAACAACCTGCTGGGACAACAACCTGCTGGGAGAACAACCTGCTGGGAGAACAACCTGCTGGGAGAACAACATGCTGGGAAATCAACCTGCTGGGAGAACAACCTGCTGGGAGAACAACCTGCTGGGAGAACAACCTGCTGGGAGAACAACCTGCTGGGAGATCAGCCTGCTGGGAGATCAGCCTGCTGGGAGAACAACCTGCTGGGAGAACAACCTGCTGGGAGAACAATCTGCTGGGACAACAACCTGCTGGGAGAACAACCTGCTGGGAGAACAACCTGCTGGGAGAA
Organism: Oncorhynchus mykiss; assembly: GCF_057628025.1. Lineage (NCBI taxonomy): Eukaryota > Metazoa > Chordata > Actinopteri > Salmoniformes > Salmonidae > Oncorhynchus > Oncorhynchus mykiss. The sequence continues at coordinate 39,338,712 of NC_143048.1, forward strand.
CAACATGCTGGGAGAACAACCTGCTGGGAGAACAGCATGCTGGGAGAAGAAATCATTGATCAGAGATAATTCTGCAATCATTTAATTAGTTTGATTTACATTTTATCGTTACAGAATTGAAATTGAACTACAGATGTCATGGGGAGGCATGGAGCAGACTATCATGGAGCCACAGCAGAAAGGAGCAGTCTGTGACAAGTGTATGTCAAGAAATAATGTGTAGACATAATGTTCCTCTGTACCTTCAGATCAAGGTATAATGTTGAGGTCTAATGTTCCCCTATACCTTCAGATCAAGGTATAATGTGGAGTCCTAATGTCCCCCTGTATCTTCAGATCAAGGTATAATGTGGAGTCCTAATGTCCCCCTGTACCTTCAGATCAAGGTATATGTGGAGTCATAATGTTCCCCTGTACCTCCAGATCAAGGTATAATGTGGAGTCATAATGTTCCTCTGTACCTTCAGATCAAGGTATAATGTGGAGTCCTAATGTCCCCCTGTACCTTCAGATCAAGGTATAATGTGGAGTCCTAATGTCCCCCTGTACCTTTAGATCAAGGTATAATTTGGAGTCCTAATGTCCCCCTGTACCTTCAGATCAAGGTATAATGTGGAGTCATAATGTTCCCCTGTACCTCCAGATCAAGGTATAATGTGGAGTCCTAATGTCCCCCTGTACCTTCAGATCAAGGTATAATGTGGAGTCATAATGTCCCCCTGTACCTCCAGATCAAGGTATAATGTGGAGTCCTAATGTCCCCCTATACATTTAGTTTAAGGTATAATGTGGAGTCCTAATGTTCTCCTGTACCTCCAGATCAAGGTATAATTATGACTAGTCAGAGTTGATTTTTTTTCTTTTCCACAGACAAGCCGTTGTATTAGACACTGTACTATTTTCTTATCTGATACAGCAACAGAGTTAGACTATTCACATTACCAATAGGTTGATAAAGCACTAAGCAGCTCAACATCTCAATCATCCACAGCGTTGCCCAGAAATAACGATGGGTGGGTGGTGCACAGGTGTGTCAGGGCAACAGCAAGAGGCACCTTTTTAAAAATGTTTTACTGGCCCCCTAAAAGGTCTGTATGGTCCTGGAAACAGTGTGTGTGTGTGTGTGTGTGTGTGTGTGTGTGTGTGTGTGTGTGTGTGTGTGTGTGTGTGTGTGTGTGTGTGAGACAGAGAGTTACTATTTTTAATGTATTTTTTTAACTCTGTATCAGGAAGGGCTCACAAGGTAGCATTTCACGATCACGTCTACCTGTTGTATTCGGCACATGTGACAAATACATTTATTTGATTTGAAAGATAGCTGTTGGAGTGAGAGACCTGATGGATAAAGAGAGTTGATGGAGAGAAAGTGCTGATGGAAGGAGTTGATGGAGAGAGCTGATAGAGAGAGAATTGATGGAAAAAGATATGATGGAGAGAGATGATGGAGAGAGATGATGGAGAGAGAGAGAGCTGGTGGAGAGAGAGATGATGGAGAGAGCTGAATGAGAGAGAGCTGATAGAGAGAAAGTGCTGATGGATGGAGAGAGCTGATGGAGAGTGCTGATGGAGAGAGAGATGATGAGAGAGCTGATGGAGAGAGAGCTGATGGAGAGATATGATGAGAGAGAGCTGATGGAGAGAGAGATGCTCAAGATAAGGAGATGATGGAGAGGGAGAGAGAGTTGATGGAGAGAGAGAGTTGATGGAGAGAGAGAGATGATGGAGAGAGAGAGATGATGGAGAGAGAGCTGATGGAGAGAGATAGCTCAATGAGATCAATGATGTTAATGACACCAGCCATCTTCTGCTCCCAGCAGTACACCTCATGTGTGACCGACCGGCCCGAATTGGTCTTATGTAGCAAAATTTGAAATTGTGTTTTAACATTGGATAAAAGCAGAGACTCAGCACTAGAAAATGCTATATAATACACTACAGTTGAGAAACAATGGGAAAGCAATTATGCTTTGAAGGTTGATTAACTTGGAACCTCCCTTTTTATAAAATGAATGTTCATTGTTTTGGTACCTACTGGAAAGCTCATATTTATCTACACTCATTTAACATAATTCACAACCTCGTAAGCTTTACCCCCACCCATCTCTTTAAGGAAACACATGTGAGGCAATGTACTAAACAACCAAAGATTTCAAAACCAAAGGCAGGCTTATATGACGGGTGTGTTCGTAAATTGAATCTGGAGTGCCAGAGTGTGCTCTGGGCATTTGTAAACTCACAGAGTTGTCAGATTGTCTGTTCATAAATTCAGAGAGTTTCGCTGTCGGAGTGTTCAGAGCGCACAATGTACGCTCTGGCCAAGGAGTAGGGTTGATCCGAGTGTTCTGACTTAACAACAGAATTGAAGCTCCCAAGCTAACTGGCTAACATTGGCTAACTTTCTAGCTACTTCCAGACACAGATGAGCAGAGCTGGTTAGGCTGTGTGTATGTTATCCAGAGCTTTTGTGATTGCAACTGTGCTGCTGGCAACAATTTAATTACGCTTTTATGCCAATGTTTACTGACACCAGATATATTCAACAGCGTTCATAAATTTGTCAGTTATTCTGTGCTCTGGCACACTCAGACGAGAGTGCTCTGAAATTGGAATAGATAGCCAGAGCGAATTTACCAGCTAAGTTAATAGTCAGTTGTCGCAGTGACATCATGAATATTAATTGAAATAGTTACCTGCGTAGTGAAGTATTTTGTTTAGACATGTAACCAGCTAGCTAAACACAACCGTAATCCCAACTCATAACATTGCTACATCGCATGGATCTGCAGGTAGATAACAAATCAGGTTCAATGTTAGCTAGCTAACATTAATCTATAACTAGCAATGCAAATGGCTCTGAACTACATACATAATACTACTACTGTTAGCGAGCTAGCTAACAGTACAATTTATATTGTAATGAAAACAACTTTCTAACAAAATTAGAAACGTGCAATATCTGAAAATGTATCTAGCTAGACTATGTTACTCGTATACATCGATGGACGCTTATCCATCTCTGACACGGATGCCATGGTTGCCCTTAATTTGAATATGTAATCCAAAGACAGGTGTTTTATACAGCATCATTCTGTGTGTTCTCTTTTCAACTTCTACCCCATCTGCATATTCACAATTAAACGGCAGAAATCTCCTTAGCTATCATACTCTAACTCCAAAACTCGGTCCTCCAGAAAGTGGAGAGCAACACTTACCCAGTTCTACTACTTGATATCTTTCAGAAAAGCCACAATAGAAAGGAGTACCTACACACACTGACCAGCTCCTGCTATAGACAGTAGTGTGCTACATGGCAAACTAATCCAAATTCATCTCTCTGCATGTCCAGCCAACTCATTATCTCATCCAATCATGGCTAGCGGGAAGGTTGCTCACTTTTTCCGTGTTTAAACCAACTAGGCTCGTAATTTAACAATTGTATTTGTATCTACAGGTGGCATACAAGTTTGATATTGAGGCACATGAAATGCCACATGTTCCTGAAGGCATTTTTTCCAAAAAACACATTTAGATTTTCATTTAAAGTTACCTTCAAATGGCTCTCCTGTGAAGTAGTGACACACAACATATGCCTAGTTTCCTGAAATGAGTCACATATTTAATTTAGAAGGAGGGGGAGAAGGAGGGAGGAGGGATGGTTAGACGAGGGAGAGGTCAAGAAGGATAAATCATCCGAGATTTGTTGCGTTACTTCCTCTTTCTTTTAAAACACTCACACACATGAATAATAGACTGGCTCAATTGTTAAAGAGCTCATATGTCTCCGGCCTCCTGAATCATTGATGAACAGAGAGCAACACAGAAGATGTTCTGGCCGAGCTCCCCTGTTTCACACAGTAATACACAGAGAGGGGCCATGTTGCTAAAACGTTTTCATCGTCTCAATAGACAGAGAGGGTTATGTTATTCAAACGTTTTCATTACTCTCGACTAGAGGCCACAGATACATTTGACTGTTTGAGTTTAGTTTGAGTTTATTTTATTTTTTTACAGGGACAGTGCACATTAATCAACGTTTCGCCTGGGGTTGTTGGTCGGCTAGAGGCCACAGACAGAGCAACATGTGGTCGACTGGTGTTGTTAGTTGGTGTCACAGGGATACTGAGAACACAGGGATACTGAGAACACAGGGATACTGTATGTGGGACTTTCTATGAATAATGGGGCTAATGTGTGACATTTGGATCAACATTCCTAAATGGTTTGAAACAAACATTTAAGGGATTTTCATGCAGTTCCACATGTGTACTTAGAGAAATACAAGTGAATACTATATGTGCAAATTGGCCCATAACTCCTCCTATACAAGAACATAGGATTAGACCTATACATCCTTTACGTAGGGATCATTGTCAAAATAAATTCAGGACATTTCACACTTAATTATAATTTTCAAGGACCTCATTGTTATACAGTTGTATCATGTATTTAATTGCACATATACAAGGGCGTAATATAGAACCATCGCCCACCCAAAAAGCAAAATGTGTACCAAGTAAACACTTTAAGATTCATATTTTTTTTCAAATATTCAAATTATTATTCCATTCCATGTTCTGGTGGACATCCCTGCAGTCAGCATACCAATTGCACGCTCCCTCATTGTGTGGCAAAAATGCACATTTTAAAGTGTCCTTTAATTGTCCCCAGCACAAGGAGCACCTGTGTAATGATCGTGCTTTTCAATCAGCTTCTTGATATGTCAGATGGATGAATTACATTGGCGAAGGAGAAATGCTCACTACTAGGGATGTAAACAGATTTGTGCACAAACATTTTAGAGAAATAAGCTTGTATGGAACATTTCTGGGATTTCTTATTTCAGCTCATGAAACATGTTCCGTTCATGTTTTTGCTCGGTATAAAATATGTGAGAATAATGTGGACATTGCCTGATTTAATAGATTGAATGCACGCATGGCAATTTTTCTGTAGTCTATGAGACCAACACAAGGACGCATATTAAACCATGAATGGTGGTAGCATTAGAGCCAATTGATCCTTGATCCGAAAATGTGGTCTGAGGCAGAGGTCGTATCACTGTAGATGCTGTCTGGCCAATGCAGAAGTCGGATTGACCATGCAGCGCCTTTCAATCTCACCATTTGTATCTCACCATCGTTGTTTTCATAAATAGAAAGTGACCTAAAAGCATGTATGTTTTTGAAATGGAAGGATTTGTATGTAAAGCCAAGTTGAAGCCAACATTAGATGTTGTCGTCCTCATAATAAGGACACAACAGAGTAGTGCATCACCCTTCAGTTGAAGCAGCGGGGAACAAAAGCAGCCACATCTCTCACAAAAACTGATACAAAATGGAACCAAGGATAATTATGAGGGAGCAGGAGAACTGGCTACAATAATTATAAGGACTTTTCAAACACCGAATTGAGAAAATGATTGATTTTCAAGATAGGCTCATTCCAGTACTTTAAATTCTGAGCTCCAAATTCAAGTTCAAGTAGGCTACTTCAAGCCCCTTGTATTGCTTAAAAGCCCCTTGTATTCAAGCCCCTTGTATTGTATAGAACTGTAGGTGTAACATGGAACTAAAATGTATGTGTCATGTTATTCATGATCAGATTATATAGTGAATAAGCCCACTAGGCTATGTAATCTGTTGTCAATATAGGAAGAATAATTATTGGGAATAGCTTTTGGTGTTGCACAATAGTCTATCCTACACAGTAGACTGGGGTGTCCAATCCCAGGCACAAAACCACATGAAAACATGAACACATTGTCTTGATGCTTCCTCTGTTAAATCTAAGGAGACCCTGCTGTAAATCAAGCAGACAGCATCAACATCAAGTCACTTGGGATATTAGATCCAACGTGGATCTAGGCACAACTGTCTTCACCTGTGTAACGAATGAGACACGTAAATATTCTGGTCCTAGTGAACACCTTTCTTCCAGCACATGGGCTGTTGCTGCATCACAACAGCTGTTTATCACTTGACTGTGATTTGGAAAATTCCTTCCTGGATCAGATGATGTAGTGTGAAAATATGTATCACTGCTTAACTAATCAGCTGGACATCGAATGCTCGTCCAACAAGTGTTTCTGCATAATTTTTTTTTTTTATAGTTTCGATTTAGGTTTTAAGTATCAAGGTAAGGTGATTCTTTCAGTTAGAAGCATTACATTTTGCAATCGCATGCATTATTTTTGATTTGTGTGCCTATGAAAACTGTTTTCACCCAGTAACTTAAAGAGACACGAAATGTTACTTAGTTACATTGCATTTCTGAGATTTCTATAGACCAAAATGTCAGGCAGTTGGTTCCAAATTTCTTACATGGATCACGATCAATGTATAATTTAACTGATTAATACTTAAAACATGATATAATGACAACTTATACTGCCATAAATACAAGGACAGAATGACAACTTACACTGCCATAAATACAAGGACAGAATGACAACTTATACTGCCATAAATACAAGGACAGAATGACAACTTACACTGCCATAAATACAAGGACAGAATGACAACTTATACTGCCATAAATACAAGGACAGAATGACAACTTACACTGCCATAAATACCAGGACAGAATGACAACTTACACTGCCATAAATACAAGGACAGAATGACAACTTACACTGCCATAAATACAAGGACAGAATGACAACTTACACTGCCATAAATACAAAGACAGAATGACAACTTACACTGCCATAAATACAAGGACAGAATGACAACTTACACTGCCATAAATACAAGGACAGATAAGTCATGTTTGATGTCACATGATTTTGGACAAATCCGTCAAGACACCAAACAGGACAAAGTTTTAAACATTGATGATTGAATACTAGATCCCCTCTTTTATCTTAATGTACACCTGTTCTCAGAGCATTTCATATCATTCTGTACGTAAATCCGAGACACTCCATTTACACTCCACTCATATGTTACGATTCGTATGGTACTCTAACAGCGTATATACAAAAGAGTGCGGACACCCTTTCACATTTTGTGGATTCGCCTATTTCAGTCACAACCGTTGCTGACAGGTGTACCTAACTGAGAACACAGCCATGCAATCTCCATAGACAAACATTGGCAGTAGAATGGCCTTACTGAAGAGCTCAGTGACTTTCAATGTTGCACAGTCATAGAATGCCACCTTTCCAACAAGACAGATCATAAAATGTATGCCCTGCTAGAGCTGCCCCGGTCAATTGTTAGAGGTGTTATTGTGAAGTGGAAACATCTAGGAGCAACAAAGGCTCAGTCGCGACGTTGTAGGCCACAACCTCAACAAACGGGACCACCGACTGCTGAAGCGCATAGAGTGTAAAAATCGTCTGTCCTCACTCACTACCGAGTTCCAAACTGCCTCTGGAAGCAACGTCAGCACAATAACTGTTCGTTGGGAGCTTCATGAAAGGGTATCCATGGCAGAGTAGCCGTGCTCAAGCCTAAGATCACATTGCTCAATGCCAAGCGTCGGCTGGAGTTGTGTAAAGCTCGCCGCTATTGGACTCTGGAGCAGTGGAAACACGTTATCTGGAGTGATGAATCCCGCTTCACCATCTGGCAGTCCGACAGACTAATCTGGGTTTGGTGGATGCCAGGAGAACGCTACCTGCCTGAATGCATAGTGCCAGCTGTAAAGGTTCGTGGAGGAGAAATAATGGTCTGGGGCTGTTTTTCATGGTTCAGGCTAGGCCCCTTAGTTTGAGTGAAATTAAATCTTAACACTACAGCATACAATGACATTCTAGACGATTCTGTGGTTCCAACTTTGTGTTAACAGTTTGGGAAGGCCCTTTCCTGTTTCAGCATGACAATGCCCCCGTGCACAAAGCGAGGTCTATACAGAAATGATTTGTCGAGATCAGTGTGGAAGAACTTGACTGGCCTGCACAGAGCCCTGACCTCAACTCCATTGAACACATTTGTGATGAATAGGACCTCCGAAAGCGATCCAGGCCTAATTGCCCAACATCAGTGCCCGACCTCACTAATGCTCTTGTGGCTGAATGGAAGCAAGTCTCTGGAGCAATGTTCCAACATCTAGTGGAAAACCTTCCCAGAAGAGTGGAGGCTGTTAAAGAAGCAAAGGGGGGACCAACCCCATATTAATGCCTATGATTTTGGAATCATAGTGTCCACATACTAATGGTCATGTCTTGTAGGTATTAATTTGTGGATGTCCATCACCTATTTCATATGATATGTTAAAAATTACATTTAACATTACATTTTACACATTTGCAAAATGTACAATATATTACAACTTTGCAAAATATACAATATGTTTTGAATTTGCAAAATGTGTGATATGTTACGAATTCTAGCTAGGTGCTAGGTTGCTAACTTTAGCTAGCTTGCTAATGTTAACTAGGCTAGGGGTTAGGGTTAAGTTTCAGAGTTAGGTTAGTTGTTAAAGTTAGGGGAAGGCTTAGATACAAAGTTTAAGGTTGGGGTTAGGAGAAGGGTTAGCTAAAAGGTTTAAGGTTAGGGGAAGGAGAAGGGTTAGCTAAAAGGCTTAAGGTTAAGTTTTGGGGAAGGGTTAGCTAAAAGGCTTAAGGTTAAGGTTTGGGGAAGGGTTAGCTAAGAGGTTTAACCATCTGTTTTATGTAACCATTCCAAACGTAACATATTTTACAAATGTACATGTCCCGGATTTACATTTACTATATTACCTCTAGGTTATGAGACCAGGCTGTAATGTAATGGCATGAAAAAAAATGGCAGATTGTTATCAATGACTTCACAAGTTGTCCAGTGCAGGAAATCCTCACTGGTACCATGGTTTATAAGAAAAGCCCTCACATGCTTCGTAAAAAAACAGGTGTAGACTAACATTGAAATGCTTACTTACTGGCCCTTCCCAACAATGCAGAGAGAAAAATATATTTATAAAAAAAACATTTGAGGAATAAATACACAACGAGTAATGATAACTGAGGGTACCAGAGGCGAGTTCCGATGTGCAGGGGTGCGAGGTAATTGAGGTAGATATGTACATATAGGTAGGGATGAAGTGACCAGGCAACAGAATAGATAATAAACAGTAGCAGCAGGGTCCAAATAGTGTATGTTTGTGTGTTTATGTGTTTGTGTGGTTTACATTTTGAAGTAAGATAAAAGCATGTATTTTATTTTATGATACACATTCACAGGGGGAAACATGTTACAGAGTTAGTTTGACAGAGTGCTGTAGACTTACCAGAGAAGGCTCACTATTAACTGGCCATGGAATATGCAATATCTTATATAAAAGGCATTGTCCTTGTGCATTGAGCTAAAACAACTCAGGAGACAAACATCCCCCTCCCTCCCCTTTGTCCACTTTAGTCGATCTCTTCTGTTCAATCAATGGACTGACATTTCACTGATCATATACTCATTTTCCTGGCTTGAAAGAAAAAAGGATAGAAACAAACAGATGACACAAAACACAATTGTGTGGCATCAAAAACTGAGACAGTGACCTTTTTTTAAAGATCCACAGTGTCTGAGAGAGAGAGAGAGAGAGAGACAGAGAGAGAGAGAGCGAGAGAGAGAGAGAGGGGTGGAGAGAGAGAATGAGAGAGAGAGAGAGAGAGAGGGACAGAGAGAGAGAGAGAGAGAGGGGTGGAGAGAGAGAATGAGAGAGAGAGAGAGAGAGAGAGAGAGACAGAGAGAGAGAGAGAGAGAGAGGGGTGGAGAGAGAGAATGAGAGAGAGAGAGAGAGAGAGAGATGGAAGCTTGCATTTGATCTTTTCAAACAGGAAGAGACAGAGACAGTCCACACGCCACTGTCATTACCTCTGAGTGGAAGACCAGACAGAGGGCACTGATTAGAGACATTGGGGCCACACACACACACACACACACACACACACACACACACACACACACACACACACACACACACACACACACATGTTTGTTTTAGTATCTGTGTGGGGTCCAAACAATTGATTCCAATTCAAAATCCTATTTCCCTAACCACTAAACCTTAACCTAACCCTTAAACCTAACCCTAATCTTAACCCCAAACCCCTAACCCTAAAGATTAATTTGACCCCTTTCGTCACAGGAGGAAAGTTGGAAGAAATATTTAGAATTGCCATCAGGGGGCAGCTGAAGGCAGTGTTTGTATACAATACACTTCCTAAATAGTATCTTATGTAGGCTACTTGCATGCTACTAAATGTACATATTTTTTAGTTAAATAATTTTATTATATGTTGAAGGCAAGCAATAGGCAGAATAAAGTATTAGTTTCCTCATTGCCTTTGTAGTCCAGGGCTTTTGGCCACTGACATCAACACACATGTCCCTTAGTTGGCATGGGTTTGAATCTGGCCCACTGCCCTTTGACTCATGGATGAGCGTGCGGTTACAGGGTTAATTCCACATGGTAACAAGGTTAAAACAGAAACAACTTAAACTGAGACAGTGACAGAGAGAGAGTGTACATTGTCCCAGGGGCGTTGGCATTCATAATGTAAGTAACCTAATGTATGTCCCTGTAACTCCCCTGAATGCCTTTGTCAATCATACAGCTACTGTTTGCAGTAAGCATGCAGCTATGAACCTGAGTTATGCCGTTAGCACTGAGGCGGTTTGCCCTCCGCTCAAACATAAATAGCACTGTTATGTCTACCTCTGATAAGTAAAGCAATAAAAACAATAGCCCAAACAATGAAAACCTGCAAGCATCCCAGAAAATTGCAGAAAATTGCCCCAAAATAGCCTGCGTTCATGAAATAGATATCTTGCTAGTAACAGATAACATTCATACACTGACTATCTCTGAAACTCACTTACAGTAGATAATATCTATGACGATACAATGGTGGCAATACATGGTTTCAACATCTTCAGAAGAGACAGGAATGCCAATGGTGGAGGTGTGGCTGTGTATGTTCAGGGTCATATTCCGTAAAGTTTAGAGATGATATCTTGTCAAATGCTGTTGAAGTAATATGACTACAGGTTCACCTGCCTCACCTAAAGCCCTTTCCTGTGGGAAGCTGTTATAGACCGCCAAGTGCTTAACAGTCAGTATCTGGATAAAATGTGTGAAATGCTTGATAATGTATGTGAGGTATATTTTCTTGGTGACCCAAATATTTATTGACTAGCTTTCATCATGCTAGCCACTCAAGAAAAAAATTACAACTTTAACCAGTGCTTGCAACCTGGTTCAGGTTATCTGCCAACCTATCAGGGTATTTTACAATCAACACAGGAATAAAATCATCCACATATATTGATGACGTTTTTACTAATGCTGCATAAATCTGCTCTAACAATCCATTAGATGAAGTGATTATAACATATAATGAACACAAATATAAACACAACATGTAAAGTGCTGGTCCCATGTTTCATGAGCTGAAATAAAAGATCCCAGAAATGTTCCATATGCACAAAAAGCTTATTTTCACACAACACAATGCCACAGATGTCTTAAATTTTGAGGGAGCGTGCAATTGGCATAATGACTGCAGGATTGTTCACCAGAGATTTTGCCAGATAATTTAATGTTAATTTCTTTACCGTAAGCCGCCTCCAAAGTTGTCTTAGAGAATATGGCAATACGTTCAACCGGCCTCACAATCGCAGACCATGTGTAACCACGGCAGGCCAGGACCTTCACATCCGTCTTCTTCATCTGCAGGATCGTCTGAGACGAGTCACCAGGACAGCTGATGAAACTGAGGAGTGTTTCTGTCAGTAATAAAACCCTTTTGTGGGGAAAATCTAATTTTGGCCTTCCTCCCAATCTATAGATTAGGGCCTAATGAATTCATATAAATTTACTGATTTCCTTCTATGAAATGTTACTCAGTAAGATAGTTGAAATTCTTGCATGTTGCGTTCATATTTTTGTTCAGTATTGTAGCCATATCTAGGAAAGTTCCAAAGGCTGGGCCTAATATAGTGTATAAGAGGACTTACAAAACGTTTTATAGTGATTCTTAAGCTAAAGATGTAAATAATATTTGCTAGTCTGTGGTCTGAAATGAGGAGCAACCAGACGCTGCACTTGACACATTTATGAAATTGCTGACAGTGCATTCTGGAAGGATTCAGACCCCTTGACTTTTTTTCCACATTTTGTTACTGTACAGCCTTATTCTAAAATGGATTAGATAAAAACAAAATCCTCATCAATCTATACACAAGACCACATAACGACATCACAATACCCCATAATGACATCACAATACCCTATAATGACATCACAACACCACATAACGACAAAGCGAAAATTGTTGTTTTTTACATATTGTGCACATAATAAAATAATAATAACAAATACCTTGTTTACTAAGTAATCAGACTCGAAATTGAGCTCAGGTACAAATTTACATAAGTATTTAGACCCTTTGCTATGAGACTCAAAATTGAGCTCAGGTGCATCCTATTTCCATTGATCATCCTTGAGATGTTTCTACAATTGGAGTCTACCTGTGGTGAATTTAATTGATTGAACATGATTTGGAAAGGCACACACCTGTCAATATAAGGTCCCACAGTTGACAGTGCATGTCAGAGCAAAAGACAAGCCAAGAGGCCGAAAGAATAGTCCATAGAGCTCCAAGACAGGATTGTGTCGAGGCACAGATCTGGGGAAGCGTACCAAAAAATGTCTGCAGCATTGAAGGTCCCCAAGAACACAGTGGCCTCCATCATTCTTAAATGGAAGAAGTTTGGAACCACCAAGGCTCTTCCTAGAGCTGGCCACCCAGCTAAACTGAACAATCAGGGGAGAAGGGCCTTGGTCAGTGAGGTGACCAAGAACCCGATGGTCACTCTGACAGAGCTGCAGTTCCTCTGTGGAGATGGGAGAAATTTCCAGAAGGACAACCATCTCTGCAGCACTCCACCAATCAGGCTTTTAAGGTAGAGTGGCCAGATGGAAGCCACTCTTCAGTAAAAGGCAAATGACAGTCCACTTGGAGTTTGCCAAAAGGCACCTAAAGGAAACAAGATTCTCTGGTCTGGTGCAACCAAGATTGAACTCTTTGGCCTGAATGCCAAGTGTCACATTTGATGGAAACCTGGCACCATCCCTAACATGAAGCATGGTGGTGGCAGCATCATGCTGTGGGGATGATTTTCATCAGCAGGGACTAGGAGACTAGTCAGGATCAAGAGATAGATGAACAGAGCAAAGTGCAGAGAGATCTTTGATGAAAACCTGCTCCAGAGTGCTCAGGACCTCAGAATGTGGCGAGGGTTTCACATTCCAACAGAACAACGACACTAAGCACACAGCCAAGACAATGCAGGAGTGGCTTGGGGACAAATCTCTGAATGTTCTTGAGAGGCCCAGCCAGAGCCTGGACATGAACCCGATCAAATATCTCTGGGGAAACCGGAAAATAGCTGTGCAGCGACGCTCCCCATTCAACCTGACAGAGCTTGAGAGGATCTGTTGAGAAGAATGGGAGAAACTTCCCAAATACAGGTGTGCAAAGCTTGTAGTGTCATACCCAAGAAGCCTTAGGCTGTAATTGCTACCATAGGTGCTTCAACAAAGTACTGAGTAAAGGGTCTGAATACTTATGTAAATTTGATATTTCCGTTTTTTTTATGTTTAATACATTTGCAAAACTTTCTAAAAACCAGTTTTTCTTTGTCATTATGGGGTATTGTGTGTAGATTGATGAGAGGGAAAAAAAACAATTTAATCAATTTTAGAATAAAGTTGTGACGTGACAAAATGGGAAAAAGTCAAGGGGTTGGAATACTTTCCAAATGCACTTTATTCCAGTTACTAATCAGAATGCACCCATGCCATACAATTAGTCAATGCCTTGTCAACCGACATAGATTTAACAGTTTTTATGGCCATACACTGTAAAAACGGTTACATCCATGTGGATTGATGAGGAACTGAAAACTTGTATGGTTAAAAGGAATGAGTCGGAGGTAATGCAAATAAGTCTGGTTGCACAGAAGGTTGGAAAACCTACTATAAATTGAGAAATCATGTGACTAAACTGAACAAAAAGAAGAATAAACTGTCCTATGAAACAAAGATAAATGATATAAGGAATGGTAGTAAACAGCTTTGCAGCACGTTCAACTACATTTTCGTCAAAAAGGCAAACTCGGCTCCATCATTCATTGAATCAGATTGCTCATTTGTCATAAAACCCACTGACATTGCCAACTAATGCAATTATTTTTTCACTGGCAAGGTTAGCAAACTTAAGCATGCCAACAACAAATCCTGAACCTGCAGAAAAATGCATATCTGACCATTTTATGAAAGACAAGTATTGTAATTTTGCCTATTGGAAAATCATCAAATAACAAGGGGCATATTTCCAACATCCATGGCACTAGATTTCATCAAACCATCAATTGATAACACTATTGGTGACCTCATTACCACTCCCTTTTAAATTATTAAAAGAGGACGTCAGTGTTACCTTAGCTTGCAACCAAAGTCTTTGAAAATATGTTGGCCCTCTGGTTGGTATTGTACTCAAATGACTTAGTCCTTCTTTAACAGACTATGGGGGATTTATCTATTTGACGCATTCTGTACAATAGAAGGAAATGATTTCATAGTTTACCACGACATATGTACTGTGGGTATTTACCTAGTTTGTATTTAACAGTTTGTATGAATGGAAACTAATGTTGGTGTAATCTATTGTATTATTTTATTTGTTTCCTATTTATGTTATCCAAAAAGTGTCTGACGTGATCATTAGAACCTAGGTCTAGCGTTTGAGCGAGTGACAGAGAGAAAATGATTTTATTAGCAAGCCCTGATCCCAATGACTCGACAGCCCCAACATGGAGTGAAAGAGAACTGCTCTTTTTTAGGGACTCACGAGGCTCAATTGAATTTCCTGATTCAAATTCTCTCCGACAAAAGAGTGATCAAGTTAAGATCTGACAGCTGTAGCCATGTGATATATGACCAGATGTGTGGCAGTCAGATCACTGCCCAGTTAAGATCACTGCCTGGTTCAGTGACTCAGGCATCACTAGCCGACACAGTGTACAGGCAGACATGAATAATTGAGTATTGATTTAGTGCCCAATTTTCCCACCTGTCATTCAGTCAGCATGGGAATCCCTGGAGGGAGCTTTGGAACATTGGGAATTCTGTCATCACTGGCTATGAATTTAGCCCCAGATGACTGGCCAAAGTACGTGTGTGTTCATGTGTGTATGACAGGTCAAGACCATGCTATATATCACGGTCATTAGAAATGGAATTCGACTTCAGACGTTTGAAAAGGTCCTGAGAATGTCAATATATGCTTTCCTTGGTGCTCACCCCCTCAGTTGCCTAGCACTGGCTCAAAATGACACTCGGATGCGAAGTGTGCTGCTCTGACCTCTGACCTCTGACCACCGTGCAACCATAGTTCACAATACTCTAGCAAGCCGAGAGAAGCTACTTGATGGAAACAGCACATTGTTTTTAATTAGCCTACCCCAAACCATAGCCCTAAATTTAACCACTCTGAATTAATACCTAAACTTAACCCTTTGAGATGTTTATGTTCTAACCCTGTAACCATGCAGAATTAACCCTGTAACCATTCAGAATTAACCCTATAACCATGCAGAATTAACCCTGTAACCATGCAGAATTAACCCTGTAACCACTCAGAATTAACCCTGTAACCATGCAGAATTAACCCTTTAACCATGCAGAATTAACCCTGTAACCATGCAGAATTAACCCTGTAACCATGCAGAATTAACCCTGTAACCATGCAGAATTAACCCTGTAACCATGCAGAATTAACCCTGTAACCATGCAGAATTAACCCTTTAACCATGCAGAATTAACCCTGTAACCATGCAGAATTAACCCTGTAACCATGCAGAATTAACCCTGTAACCATGCAGAATTAACCCTGTAACCATGCAGAATTAACCCTGTAACCATGCAGAATTAACCCTGTAACCATGCAGAATTAACCCTGTAACCATGCAGAATTAACCCTGTAACCATTTAGAATTAACCCTGTGACCATTTAGAATTAACCCTTTAACCATGCAGAATTAACCCTGTAACCATGCAGAATTAACCCTGTAACCATGCAGAATTAACCCTGTAACCATGCAGAATTAACCCTGTAACCATTTAGAATTAACCCTGTGACCATTTAGAATTAACCCTTTAACCATGCAGAATTAACCCTGTAACCATGCAGAATTAACCCTGTAACCATGCAGAATTAACCCTGTAACCATGCAGATTTAACCCTGTAACCACTCAGAATTAACACTGTAACCATGCAGAATTAACCCTGTAACCATGCAGAATTAACCCTGTAACCATGCAGAATTAACCCTGTAACCATTCAGAATTAACCCTGTAACCATGCAGAATTAACCCTGTAACCATGCAGAATTAACCCTGTAACCATGCAGAATTAACCCTGTAACCATGCAGAATTAACCCTGTAACCATGCAGAATTAACCCTATAACCATGCAGAATTAACCCTGTAACCACTCAGAATTAACCCTGTAACCATGCAGAATTAACCCTGTAACCATGCAGAATTAACCCTGTAACCATGCAGAATTAACCCTGTAACCATGCAGAATTAACCCTGTAACCATTCAGAATTAACCCTGTAACCATGCAGAATTAACCCTGTAACCATGCAGAATTAACCCTGTAACCATGCAGAATTAACCCTGTAACCATGCAGAATTAACCCTGTAACCATGCAGAATTAACCCTATAACCATCAGAATTAACCCTGTAACCATGCAGAATTAACCCTGTAACCATGCAGAATTAACCCTGTAACCATGCAGAATTAACCCTGTAACCATTTAGAATTAACCCTGTAACCATTTAGAATTAACCCTTTAACCATGCAGAATTAACCCTGTAACCATGCAGAATTAACCCTGTAACCATGCAGAATTAACCCTGTAACCATGCAGAATTAACCCTGTAACCACTCAGAATTAACCCTGTAACCATGCAGAATTAACCCTGTAACCATGCAGAATTAACCCTGTAACAATGCAGAATTAACCCTGTAACCATTCAGAATTAACCCTGTAACCATGCAGAATTAACCCTGTAACCATGCAGAATTAACCCTGTAACCACTCAGAATTAACCCTGTAACCATGCAGAATTAACCCTGTAACCGTGCAGAATTAACCCTGTAACCGTGCAGAATTAACCCTGTAACCATGCAGAATTAACCCTGTAACCATGCAGAATTAACCCTGTAACCATGCAGAATTAACCCTGTAACCGTGCAGAATTAACCCTGTAACCATGCAGAATTAACCCTGTAACCATGCAGAATTAACCCTGTAACCGTGCAGAATTAATGAGTCACAAATAGACGTTCATCCATAATACATCGAATTTCAAAGTGAAACTATGGGAACTTGTTGCAGGCGATATATCCCCCTTGCCCGACACATTGCGTAATGCGCTTAAGATGGTTATCACTGATGAATAATGGCAACATTAGCATAATTTATACCCTAGCTCAGACAAGCAGCGAAACATGACTTTGGGTTGTAGGAACACGCACGCACACACGCACACACACACACACACACACACACACACACACACACACACACACACACACACACACACACACACACACACACACACACACACACACACACACACACACACACACACATACACACACACACACACATACACACAAGCCAAGAGATTTAAGGGTTCTGGAAATGAGGTGTCTCCTCCTCAGATGGATTTAGTAGGCGTGAGTCGATATCAGTCTGTAGTTTATACTCCTGCTGTGGATGTGTGTGTTTGTGTGTGCTCAAGTGTATGTGTTCATATGTGTGTGTACGTGTGTGTGTGTGTGTGTGTGTTCACGTGTGTGTGTGCATCCACATGATTGACATTAACCTTGTAGTTTATAGCCCTTGGTCTACATGACACTAGGATGCGTGGCTGGCTCTATGCACATGGAACATACAGTATCTCATGGTTAGTGTTAGACTTGTGTTTACGGCTGAGGTTAATAGGCACAGGCTTGACTTCATCACACTGCTATGGTTTAACCATTATGTACGGTGGCAGGTAGTCTAGCCTTTAAAGCTTTGGACCAGTAACCAAAAAGTTGTTAGTTTGAATCTCAGAGCTGACAAGGGGAAAAAATCTGTTTATGTGTGCTTGAGTAAGGCACTAAACCCTAATTTCTCAAGAATTGCAGTTGATAACGGCAGACCTTGGCTGTGACCTGTCTCAGGGGAGTTGGTATATGAAAAAAAAAAAAAAATCTAGTTCACATTATTTATGTTTCACAAAACATAAGAGTTTGAAACTGGCCCCAAATAAACCCAGCCTACAACTATTTGGCTACATGTCCGCCACTAGCATCATTAACATGTAATTGGTCAAACACAGTACTGTCCAGTTCATTCCTGATCATCATTGAAGTGTTCAAACCATTTTAAATTTGCAGAACGTGATTACTAAGAGCGCCAGACTTTTATTCATTTAACTCCCCTGGAGGAACAAAAAACACAGTCAAGCAATTGAGTCGCTTAGTCAAAAAACGATGTAAAAATATTACTCACTGGCTTTATCTGCCGCAGCTCATGTTCCCTAAAAGTTACACCCTGTAGAACAGTGGTATCGCCAGTAAAACATGTCCGAGGCATTTAACTAGCCTCGTTAAGAACACAACATTGCCCATCATTCCTCATTTCAAAAACAGCAGTTCCTAGCGTGGCCCTGTGTGGCTCCGGCCCATGTGCAGGGACAGATAAACCAGACTGTTCTGGTCGGACTATTTAACAGACCTTAACGACATTCACTCATCAAGTCTCATATAAACTTCCTCTGAAGAGAGGGGAATAACGTAATTATACAGATGGGGAGAAGGAAGGGAAGGATTCTAGCTGGGTCTTTTATAGCTTGGGGCTAGTTTAATGCCTCGGACATGTTTCTTGGGGTCAAAACCAAGAGTAGAAGGATGATGCAGAGATAGAATTGAACCATGCTTTCTGAAATGATCTGACATGAAAAATATCACCAGTGGAATCCAAACTAATGTTAATCATCATGAAGCTAGACTTACCACTCTGTTGATTAGGTATTGACGATACCAGTTCTGCTTGTTCCTAGTGACAACCCACACAGTAGTAGTAGACTTACACTGTATTATAAACTGGGTGGTTCGAGCCCTGAATGCTGATTGGCTGACAGCCGTGGTATATAAGACTGTATACCAAGGGTATGAAAAAAACATGTATTTTGACTGTTACGCTGTTAACCAGTTTATAATAGCTGTAAGGCATCTCTGGGTTTGTGGAATATGGCCAATATTCCACGGCTAAGGGCTGTATCCAGGCACTCCACGTTGTGTCGTACAAAGAACAACCCTCAGCCGTGGTATATTGGCTATATACCAAACCCCACTGGGCCTTATTGCTTAATGATACCATGTCGATGTTGAATACTTGTTTCTGATTTACTTGAAGGGCATTCTAGAGTGTGCATTATTTCCCTATAACACACAGCAAGGTAGACTTCAATGGCTATAGTTCATTCTTACATGTTCTGTTTGTGCTGCTTTTTAAAGCAAAAGTCAATTTCAAAGTATTATGGGCATTGTTGAATTAGATTTTCATAAAGGCAAGCTCAGACTGACGCTTTGGTTAGGTAAACCAGAAAGTCTGTTTGTCTGGTTACCATGGTAACTACTGTCGCTATCTAATCAAATTTGCCCACTACTTAAACACATGTTGAACTCATTTCTACCAGCAAATGTGTTAAATTATAGCCATGGCTTAAAAGGGATAATCAACTCGGGGCTCTATGCGCGTTGTGGAACACACCTTCCACGTTATTTATTATATTCCATAGAGCACATAGCCCCTCATTGATCGTTCCTTACTCAACCTACACAACAGCTATTGTAGTCAGGAGAGATAGTTTTGCTATCTTTGTTCTGTGGGATATACAGTGGGGCAAAAAAGTATTTAGTCAGCCACCAATTGTGCAAGTTCTCCCACTTAAAAAGATGAGAGAGGCCTGTAATGTTCATCATAGATACACTTCAACTATGACAGACAAAATCAGAAAAATAAATCCAGAAAATCACATTGTAGGATTTTTTATAGATTTATTTGCAAATTATGGTGGAAAATAAGTATTTGGTCAATAACAAAAGTTTATCTCAATACTTTGTTAAATACCCTTTGTTGGCAATGACAGAGGTCAAACGTTTTTTGTAATGTACACACACTGTTGCTGGTATTTTGGCCCATTCCTCCATGCAGATGTCCTCTAGAACAGTGATGTTTTAGGGCTGTTGCTGGGTAACACGGACTTTCAACTCCCTCCAAAGATTTTCTATGGGGTTGAGATCTGGAGACTGGCTAGGCCACTCCAGGAACTTAAAATGCTTCTTATGAAGCCACTCCTTCGTTGCCTGGGCGGTGTGTTTGGGATCATTGTCATGCTGAAAGACCCAGCCACGTTTCATCTTCAATGCCCTTGCTGATGGAAGGAGGTTTTCACTCAAAATCTCACGATACATGGCCCCATTCATTCTTTCCTTTACACGGATCGATCGTTCTGGTCCCTTTGCAGAAAATCAGCCCCAAAGATGTTTCCACCCCCATGCTTCACAGTAGGTGTGGTGTTCTTTGGATGCAACTCAGCATTCTTTGCCCTCCAAACACGACGAGTTGAGTTTTTACCAAAAGGTTCTATTTTGGTTTCATCTGACAATATGACATTCTCCCAATCTTCTTCTGGATCATCCAAATGCTCTCTAGCAAACTTCAGACGGGCCTGGACTTGTACTGGCTTAAGCAGGGGGACATGTCTGGCACTGCAGGATTTGAGTACCTGGCGGCGTAGTGTGTTACTGATGGTAGGCTTTGTTACTTTGGTCCCAGCTCTCTGCAGGTCATTCACTAGGTCCCCCCGTGTGGTTCTGGGATTTTTGCTCACCGTTCTTGTGATCATTTTGACCCCACGGGATGCGATCTTGCGTGGAGCCCCAGATCGAGGGAGATTATCAGTGGTCTTGTATGTCTTCCATTTCCTAATAATTGCTCCCACAGTTGATTTCTTCAAACCAAGCTGCTTACCTATTGCAGATTCAGTCTTCCCAGCCTGGTGCAGGTCTACAATTTTGATAGCTCTTTGGTCTTGGCCATAGTGGAGTTTGCAGTGTGACTGTTTGAGGTTGTGGACAGGTGTCTGTTATACTGATAACAAGTTCAAACAGGTGCCATTAATACAGGTAACGAGTGGAGGACAGAGGATCCGCTTAAAGAAGAAGATAAAGGTCTGTGAGAGCCAGAAATCTTGCTTGTTTGTAGGTGACCAAATACTTATTTTCCACCATAATTTGCAAATCAATTCATTAAAAATCCTACAATGTGATTTTCTGGATTATTTTTTTCTCATTTTGTCTGTCATAGTTGAAGTGTACCTATGATGAAAATTACAGGCCTCTCTCGTCTTTTTAAGTGGGAGAACTTGCACAATTGTTGGCTGACTAAATACTTTTTTGCCAAACGGTAACAGTGCTAAGTAGTCCTTTATCATTATGAACCAGTGGACAGAGAAATGGTGCTGCCAGTAAACTCTGTTATCGGCATTTTGCCTAAAACCCACCATGAGGAGGATAGTGTCTCACAATATGACACAGCCCCAAACACCAAATCCTCCCAAATCCTGACCCCTGACAGTCCTTCCACAGATGACAGGCAATGTGGTGAACCACAAGGGAGAACCCTAAACCTCAGCCCTCTACTGACAACACTTCCTTGTTGATTACATTCCTCTGAGAAGATTCTATTATATTTCCTACCAGAATAATTATAGAAGGGGTATCATTTTATAACTCTTTTAGATGGATGGTGTCATTACCATGTGATAGATGACCTTGTGATAGCTGACCATGTCATGGACGACCTTGTGATGGACAACCATGTGATGGACGACCATGTGATGGACGACCATGTGATGGACGACCTTGTGATAGATGTCCATGTGATGGACAACCTTGTGATGGACAACCATGTGATGGACGACCATGTGATGGACGACCATGTGATGGACTACCATGTGATGGACGACCATGTGATGGACTATCATGTGATGGACGACCATGTGATGGACGACCATGTGATGGACTACCATGTGATGGACTACCATGTGATGGACGACCATGTGATGGACGACCATGTGATGGACGACCATGTGATGGACGACCATGTGATGGACGACCATGTGATGGACGACCTTGTGATAGACAACCATGTGATGGACATCCAGGTATTTCCATGTGGATCAGACTTAATGACTGATTGTACTCCTGGTCTGACCAATTAAAGGTCACAATTTGGCGATATTAACCAGGGCTGTACACACACACACACACACACAAACACACACACACACACACACACACACACACACACACACACACACACACACACACACACACACACAGTAACAGTCAAAAGATTGGACACACCTACTCATTCTAGGGTTTTTCTTTATTTGTGGAATAACATACATTGTAGAATAATGGTGAATCAAAGCCAACTTTATTAGTCACATGGGCCGAATACAACAGGTGTAGAAATAACAGTGAAATGCTTACTAACAAGACTTTAACAAACAATGCAGTTTTAAGAAAATAAAGTACGAAATAAAAGTGCAAAATAATTACCGATAAGCAGTAAGATAACAATAGTGATGCTATTTACAGGGGGTACCGGTACAGAGTCAATGTGTGGGGGCACCGGTTAGTCGAGGTAATTGAGGTAATATGTACCTGTAGGTACAATTATTAAAGTGACTATGCGTAGATAATAACAGATGGTCCCACTAGCCAGACAGAATAGCGTATCGCTGCAGAATGCTGTATTAGCCATGCTGGTTAAGTGTGCCTTGAATTATAAATAAATCACTGACAGTGTCACCAGCACAGCACCCCCAAACCATCACACCTTCTCCTCTATGCTTCACTGTGGGAACTACAAATGCAGAGATCATCTGTTCACCTACTCTGCGTCTCTCAATGACATGGCTTTGGAACTCAAAGTTGGACTCATCAGACCAAAGGACAGATTTCCACCTGTCTAATGTCCATTGCTTGTGTTACTTGGCCCAAGCAAGTCTCTTCTTCTTATTGGTGTCCTTCTTTGCAGCAACTCGACCATGAAGTCCTGATTCACGCAGTCTCCTCTGAACAATTGATGTTGAGATGTGTCTGTTACTTGAACTCTGTGAAGAGTTTATTTGGGCTGCAATTTCTGAGGCTGGTAACTCTAATGAACTTATCCTCTGCAGCAGAAGTAAGTCTGGGTTTTCCTTTCCGTTGGCGTTCCTCATGAGAACCAGTTTCATCAAAGCGCTTGATGGTTTTTGCGACTGCAATTGAAGAATCTTTCAAAGTCCCTCAAATGTTCCAGATTGACTGACCTTCATGTTTTAAAATAATGATGGTTTTTGCGACTGCACTTGAAGAAACTTTCAAAGTTCTTGAAATATTCCATATTTTTCACATTGACTGACCTTCATGTCTTAAAGTAATGATGGACTGTCATTTCGCTTTGCTTATTTGAGCTGCTCTTGCCATAATATGGACTTGATTTTTTACCAAATAGGGCTATATTCTCTATGCCACCCCTACCTTGTCACAACTGATTGGCTCAAATGCATTAAGAAGGAAAGAAATTCCACAAATTAACCTTTAACAAGGGACACCTGTTAGTTGAAATGCATTCCAGGTGACTACCTCATAAATCTGGTTGACAGAATGCCAAAAGTGTGCCAAGCTTTCATCAAGCCAAACGGTGGCTTCTTTGAAGAATCTCAAATTTTGGTTACTACATGATTCCATGTGTGTTTTTTCAAAGTGTTCATGTCTTCACTATTATTCTACAATGTTGAAAATAGTAGAATTAAAGAAAAAAAATGAATGAGTAGGTGAGTCCAAACTTTTGACTGGTACTTTATGTATATATATAGATGCCCTACCGTTCAAAAGTGTGGGGTCACTTAGAAATTTCTTTTTTTTTGTCTATTAAAATAACATCAAATTGATCCGAAAATAAAGTGTAGACATTGTTAATGTTGTAAATTACTATTGTAGCTGGAAACAGCAGATTTTTTATGGAATATCTCCATAGGTGTACAGAGGCCCATTATCAGCAACCATCACTCCTGTGTTCCAATGGCATGTAGTGTTAGCTAATCCAAGTTTATAATTTTAAAAAGCTAATTAATCATTAGAAAACCCTTTTGCAATTATGCTAGCACAGCTGAAAACTGTTGTTCTGATTAAAAAAGCAATACAACTGGCCTTTAGAATAGTTGAGTATCTGGAGCATCAGCATTTGTGGGTTCGATTGCAGGTTCAAAATGGCCAGAAACATGCGAGAAATTGCCAAGAAACTGAAGATCTTGTACAACGTGGTGTACTACTCCCTTCACAGAACAGTGCAAACTGGCTCTAACCAGAATAGAAAGAGGAGTGGGAGGCCCCGGTGCACAACTGAGCAAGAAGACAAGAGGAGTGGGAGGCCCCAGTGCACAACTGAGCAAGAGGACAAGAGGAGTGTGTAGTTTGAGAAACAGATGCCTCACAAGTCCAAACTGGCAGCTTCATTAAATAGTACCCGCAAAACACCAGTCTCAACGTCATCTGTCAAGCATGGTGGAGGCAATATGATGGTCGTGGGGTGCTTTGGTGGTGGTAAAGTGGGAGATTTGTACTGGGTAAAAGGGATCTTGAAGAAGGAAGGAAGGCTATCACTCCATTTGCAACGCCATGCCATACCCTGTGGATGGCGCTTAATTGGAGCCAATTTCCTCCTACAGTAGGACAATGACCCAAAGCACATCTCCAAACTGTGCAAGAACTATTTAGGGAATAAGCAGTCAGCTGGTATTCTGTCTGTAATGGAGTGGCCAGCACAGTCACCGGATCTCAACGCTATTGAGCTGTTGTGGGAGCAGCCAATCCAACTTGTGGGAGGTGCTTCAGGAAGCATGGGGTGAAATCTCTTCAGATTACCTCAACAGATTAACAACTAGAATTCCAAGGGTCTGCAAGGCCGTAATTTATGGAAATGGAGGATTCTTTGACAAAAGCAAAGTTTAAAGGACACATTTCTAATTTAATTTAAAAGTCATTATTTATAACCTTGTCAATGTCTTGACTATATTTCCTATTCATTTTGTAACTCATTTCATGTATGTTTTCATAGAAAACAAGGACATTTCAAAGTGACACCAAACTTTTGAACGTTAGTGCAGATACACACCGTAACAGTCAAAAGTTTTAAAACACCTACTCATTCCAGTATTTTTCTTTATTTTTACTAGTTTTACATTGTAGAAGAATAGTGAGAAATCACATTATGAGACCACCCACCTTTCTTCCCCCACCCATTCCCTACCCAGCAGTACCCTCCCTCCATCCAATGCATACACAAACTATCTAGGTCAAATAGGGGAGAGGTGTTGTGCCGTGAGGTGTTGCTTCATCTGTTTTTTTTTTAAACCAGGTTTGCTGTTCATTTGAGCAATATGAGATGGAAGGAAGTTCCATGCAATAAGGCTCAATATAATACTGTACACTTTCTTGAATTTGTTATGGATTTGGGGAATGTGAAAAGACCCCTGGTGGCATGTCTGGTGGGATAAGTGTGTGTGTCATAGCTGTGTGTAATTTGCCTATGCAAACAATTTGGGATTTTCAACACATTAATGTTTCTTATGAAAATAAGAAGTGAAGCAGTCAGTCTCTCCTCAACTGTCAGCCAAAAGAGACTGGCATACATAGTATGTATATCAGCCTTCTGATTACAAATAAGAGCAAAATGTGCCACTCTGTTTTGGGCCAGCTGCAGCTTAACTAGGTCTTTCCTTGCAGCACTGAACCACACGACTGGGCAATAATCAAAATTAGACAAAACTAGAGCCTACGGAACAGCCTTTTTTGGGGGGAGTGAGTTGTCAGTAAAGCAGTGTATTTCTTTATTACTGCTAGAACTCTCCCCATCTTTACAACCATTGAAAGGTAACGCCAAGTAATTTAGTCTCCTCAACTTGTTCAACAGCCACACCATTCATTACCAGATTCAGCTGAGGTCTAGCACTTAAGGAATGATTTGTACCATCCTCTCTTCCTCATTTGTATTCATCCTCTCCTCCTTCCTCTTCAGTCTCTCCACCCTTCGTCCTCTCCCCCATCCTCTTCAGTCTCTCCACCCTTCATCCTCTCCCCCATCCTCTTCAGTCTCTCCACCCTTCATCCTCTCCTCCTTCCTCTTCAGTCTCTCCACCCTTTGTCCTCTCCCCCATCCTCTTCAGTTTCTCCACCCTTCATCCTCTCCTCCTTCCTCTTCAGTCTCTCCACCCTTCGTCCTCTCCCCATCCTCTTCAGTCTCACCACCCTTCGTACTCTCCTCCTTCCTCTTCTCCCCTGAGGAGCAATCGATGTGAGGTGGAGAAGAGATTTGGTTAGCGACAGAGGTCTGCTTGTAATCCCATAATAGTCCCACTCCCAGACACACTTCACACTCTCTTAAACCTTAACACACACACACACACACACACACACACACACACACACACACACACACACACACACACACACACACACACACACACACACACACACACCCGACGGCCATTAAATTGCGTTATATTGGCGCCCATCGATCCATTGCACTTCCTGTAGACTTTATGACTCCGTTCCAACTAACTACAGAGCCTCCTGCATTACCGCCGTAAACAATGACAGAGTGTTTTCACTGATGTACACACAATGCAAGTCTCAAAAGACACACACACTGCTGCTTGGCAGATGAATGGCCCTGAGTATGGAGAGTAGGGAGGGGAGGTGGGGGGGATAAAGAGGGAGGAGAGAGAGAGAGAGAGAGAGAGAGAGAGAGAGAGAGAGAGAGAGAGAGAGAGAGAGCGAGATGATGAGAGGGAGCGATGATGAGAGGGAGATGGAGAGGAGAGAAGGAGCGCCAGGGGCAGAGAGGGAGACACAATATGTGTGTTGATTGGCCTCCTTAGCTCAGCAGCAAAATCAATTTGACTGGTGCTTCACAGAATGAATGAGGGAGGATATAGGTGGAGGAGAAGTAGGTTGGAGTGAGAGAGGAGAGAGACGGAGGAAGAGGGATGAGAGATAGAAAACCATTGACTGACAATGTTTACTTAACATGTATAGTTGTAAATAAAACATCAGTGAAAAACCCTTACTGTGCAACATGCATATATGAAAGGTGTTCATTTAAGTTGCTGCTATACACCGAGTTTACCAACCGTTAGAAACAAACACCTTCCTAATATTGAGTTGCACCTCCCCGTTTTGCCCTCAAAAGAGCCTAAATTCTTCAGGGCATGGACTCTACAAGGTGCCGAAAGCATTCCACAGGGATGCTTGCCCATGATGCTTACTCTAATGCTTCTCACAGTTGTGTTAAGTTGGCTGGATGTCCTTTGGTTTGGGGATAATTTTTAGGAAACCAGCAGCGTTGCAGTTCTTGACCCGGTGCACCTGGCACCCTGTTCAAAGGCACTTAAATATTTTGTCTTTCCCATTCACCCTCTGAATGGCACACATACACAATTCATAGCTCACTTGTCTCAAAGCTTAAACATCCTTCTTTAACCTGTCTCCTCCCCTTCATATGTAACCTGTCTCCTCCCCTTCATCTGTAACCTGGCTCCTCCCCTTCATCTGTAACCTGGCTCCTCCCCTTCATCTGTAACCTGGCTCCTCCCCTTCATCTACACGGATTGAAGTGGATTTAATAAGTGACATCAATAAGGGATCATAGCTTTCACTTGGTCAGTCTATGTCATGGAAAGAGCAGGTATATTGTATATCCACTGTGTATACTGCTCTAAGATGCTGTAACTTAAGCCGAGATTCAATCAGGAATGTTCCCCCAGTCTTCCAGTATCCTCAGAACCCAGTAGCAATTCTCTACTGTTGCTGCTGTTTCAAAAAATCTAGAACCTTGATGTTCTGCAATCCGTCTATTCCCTACTCACAAACCTAGTGTTTGTGTATTTGTGTGTGTGTGTGTTTGTATGTGTTTGCAGGCCCATGCAACTCACCAGAAGAAATAAAACAAACGAATGATGAAAAATAGCAACAGAATTATATAAATGTCACCACAAGCTCGGAATGGTGTCACCTGGGGAATGCTGGCACAGGACGGCAAACGATACACAGAGCATTCCAGCGTTCCGGAATAATGAGACAATGTTGGAACCCAATCCATACCTCCAGCCTGCCAGAATATACAGGGAAACAGGGATTTTACGGCTTTATCAAATCTATTTTCTCCTTTTCTCTCTCTTTCTCTCTATTTTTCCACGGATAAGAGGTATATTGGAAAACATGGTGTGTCAGTTTGAGACCCAGAGGAGGGAGAGAACAG
This sequence comes from Oncorhynchus mykiss, assembly GCF_057628025.1. Taxonomy (NCBI): domain Eukaryota; kingdom Metazoa; phylum Chordata; class Actinopteri; order Salmoniformes; family Salmonidae; genus Oncorhynchus; species Oncorhynchus mykiss. The sequence goes on from NC_143048.1 coordinate 39,367,138, forward strand.
GCAGAATGGAGCTTCGTTTCCTGTTATGGAACAAGGTAAAACTCCAATGTAGGCCTTTACTAATGCAACTCAATACACTGTATGGTCTGCATGTTATTCCAAATGGCTCAGTAAATAGGAGCATGGTGATCACAACATCAACATTGCGTGTTTGATTTTTTTGCATGAGTTTTCTGTATTGAACATATGTAGCTAAGTAAGTAAGCCTTTGTCCAAGCCAGAACGACAAGATCCTATCCCCTGTTTCTGTACCATGAGGTGTACAAGTACGTCCCAGTCTATCACAGGGCCACACAGACAATACATCTCCTTAATGCTGAATGCCAAGCAGAGATTCAGAATAAGAATCACCTTTATTCTTCAAAAACATTTGCAGGTTCTGGAATTTGAATTGGTGAAATGGTGCTGCCACCATAAACAGAATATACAGACAAGATATATAGACGTAGCATTTACACAATCCACATACATTATGCACACAGTGAACACCAAGCTAAAAACCACAGACTTCACTAGAAACACTAGAAACTACGCTCAAATTACAGGATGATCTGCAATGGGGGAAATATATATACCAGTGTATATGTAAGGGTCAGTCTGTGGCAGAGGGCATAAGGCAGGTGCAGGATGTGCAGGATGTGCAGAGTGCAATGTGCAGTTCTATGAAATTGCAGGGGGCAAGTCCGTCGATGAATATTGAAGAGTGCATAGTCCATGAATGAAGAGATCGTCGTGGACCAGGTGGCCGGTTGGTGAGGGCCACGACGCGGGGGATTGAACTGTTCAGGTGGCGGGAAGTTTTGGTCGTGATTGACCTGAACCGTTTGCCAGAGGGGAACCTTTAGAAGAAGGGGGCAGCCGTGGTCGAAGGGGTCAGCAACGCGTCCTTGCCCTGGAGTCATGCAGGACCTCGATAGAGGGCAGGGGGCAGCCGATGACCCTCTCAGCAGACCGGACAATCTGTTACAGTTCGCTCTTTAACCAGGCAGACACGTTCCCGAATCAGACAGTGATTGAGGAGGTGAGGATGGACTCGATGATGGCCACATAGAACCAAATCAGTATTGTTTGTGATAGTTTGAGAGGGGTATCCGACCCATTCTTTAGAGTCTTTAGTATGACTCGATCGGGGATCTAACCCAATCTCAGAGTGGCCACTGAATTGACTGAATATAATACACAACATGGTCCCTGTCAAAAGTAGAGATGCCCATGTGGTGAGAAAGTCTCAGTGTAGACAGACCATAGTAGAGATGTGTTGAGAAGGTCTCAGTGTAGACAGACCCTAGTAGAGATGTGTTGAGAAGGTCTCAGCGTAGACAGACCATAGTAGAGATGTGTTGAGAATGTCTCAGTGTAGACAGACCATAGTAGAGATGTGTTGAGAAGGTCTCAGTGTAGACAGACCATAGTAGAGATGTGTTGAGAATGTCTCAGTGTAGACAGACCATAGTAGAGATGTGTTGAGAAGGTCTCACCACATGGCGTATTCTCCAATTGAATAAAGTGCATATGTGACTCCTAGTTGTACTGTATTGTGTGTGTACTAAAGGTAACTTAGCGTTGGGATCTTGTCCCCTCTGCCACCCCAGCCTTGATGCAGATCCATATTGTTTTATTGAGCTGCTTGCTGCACAGTGGAGGAGATCCTTATTTTCTCATTGCTGCTAACAGTGTGAGCGAGTGGCAGATATTTTTAAAAGTGAGTGGGTGCATGAGCTAGCTAATAAACGCTTGAGCTCTACCTCCAGCATATAACACAGATAGAGAGCACACAAAACCGCAAACACACACACACACACACACACACACACACACACACACACACACACACAACTAGGTGGTAATATCCCACACATACACACGGAACACGTTCACACAAGCAAGCACACGCACATGCACAAATATACACAAATGCATCAAACATCCTTCCCTTGCCCTTCACTCAAATCAACTCACAAACAAACCAACTCACAAACACACCAACTCACAAACACACCAACTCACCGACGCACTCACCTACATAGCCCCCCCCCCCCCTCCCAAACAGACACACACAGTCTTCAAGCATTGTTGTACCTCTCATTATTTGGGAAATCCATCTCTCTTCCCGTCGTTCCTCCTCCCTGCTCTCCCCTCCCCCTCCTTTGGATGACTATCTAATCTGCTGCGTTTTATTTAAAGCTGTCTATGAATAGTAATACCATTCGACATGAGAAAACAGACCTGAACCATTCCCTATCTAATGTAGCGGAGGATGTTGCCACAATCATTTCCAACAAAGAAAGGGGGGAGGGAGGGAGAGAGGACAGAGGAGAGCGGGAGGGACAGAGAGAGAGGGATGGATGGATTGAGGGAGGGAGGAAGGAGAGAGGAGAGAGGAGAGAGGAGAGAGGAGAGAGGAGAGAGGAGAGCGGGAGGGACAGAGAGAGAGGGATGGATTGATTGAGGGAGGGAGGAAGGAGAGAGGAGAGAGGAGAGAGGAGAGAGGAGAGAGGAGAGAAGAGAGAGGAGAGAGGAGAGAGGGAGGGACAGAGAGAGAGGGATGGATGGATTGAGGGAGGGAGGAAGGAGAGAGGAGAGAGGAGAGAGGAGAGCGGGAGGGACATAGAGAGAGGGATGGATGGATTGAGGGAGGGAGGAAGGAGAGAGGAGAGAGGAGAGAGGAGAGAGGAGAGAGGAGAGAGGAGAGCGGGAGGGACAGAGAGAGAGGGATGGATTGATTGAGGGAGGGAGGAAGGAGAGAGGAGAGAGGAGAGAGGAGAGAGGAGAGAGGAGAGAAGAGAGAGGAGAGAGGAGAGAGGGAGGGACAGAGAGAGAGGGATGGATGGATTGAGGGAGGGAGGAAGGAGAGAGGAGAGAGGAGAGAGGAGAGCGGGAGGGACATAGAGAGAGGGATGGATGGATTGAGGGAGGGAGGAAGGAGAGAGGAGAGAGGAGAGAGGAGAGAGGAGAGCGGGAGGGACAGAGAGAGAGGGATGGATGGATTGAGGGAGGGAGGAAGGAGAGAGCAGTAGAGAACAAGGGGGAAAAAGAGTAGGGAGAAAGATAGAGACATTTTTTCAGCAATTCCATTTAGCTTATATTCCCTCCCATCCGTCCCTCCCTCTGTGTTTAACCACGGTGGATATGATTACACCTCACACTCGTTTAGTGTGGCCTGTTCAGTGACTCGCTCTCTCCTTTCTTCCCTCGTTTCATGGATGAGGTGAATTCTAATGCTGTCTTCTTCTTTTCCCAGGGCTGAGTCACCCCTCCGCTCGTTCTTTATTTCTCACATTACCACACAGAGGCGTTGCCACACACAGGCGTTACCACACACAGGCGTTACCACACACAGGCGTTACCACACACAGGCGTTACCACACACAGGCATTGTGAACTTTCCTCTCCTCTTCTTCATCCCTCTCTCCTTTCTTTTCTTTCTCTGTGTCTGATGGGTAGTTAAAGATCAGCCATTCAGAGAGCGTTCAGACCTAATTTAGTTTTATCTTGACATCAGTTAACATATCAATCAATGAATCAAATGTGTTTCTAATCAGCTGTTGTCTCAAAATGCTCATACAGAAGCCCTCAACATATTACAGCTATTGATCAACCGGGTCAAACACATTAGCTACTGAGTCGGAGAATGACCCATTTATATCCACCCTCTTAACACGACTACACAGCTTAGGGAGGATGAGGTGAATAGTGCTCACTGATGCTGAAGACCAATGCTTAGTGAATGGACTATGTCTAAACTAGAGTGTAATTCTGACCATTGGGAAAAGTGGAGGAAGATGGGGCCATAGCGTCAAAACCATTCTATAGAACAGAGTTGAAATGATCTGTATGATTGATGCATTTTGGAAAGCGTTTGTGATGCTAGTCTGTTAATAAACAGTGATCTGTAATGTATATGCTACCGTACCTGTATGTGTATCAGGAAGGTTCGGTCAGGATATATGTTAAATACGAGTCTGTCCTTCTCTCAGTGAAACAGTCACATTGAGGCTGACTGTTCTCCTCTCAGTGAAACAGTCACATTGAGGCTGACTGTTCTTCTCTCAGTGAAACAGTCACATTGAGGCTGACTGTTCTCCTCTCAGTGAAACAGTCACATTGAGGCTGACTGTCCTTCTCTCAGTGAAACAGTCACATTGAGGCTGACTGTTCTCCTCTCAGTGAAACAGTCACATTGAGGCTGACTGTTCTCCTCTCAGTGAAACAGTCACATTGAGGCTGACTGTCCTTCTCTCAGTGAAACAGTCACATTGAGCCTGACTGTTCTCCTCTCAGTGAAACAGTCACATTGAGGCTGACTGTTCTCCTCTCAGTGAAACAGTCACATTGAGGCTGACTGTTCTCCTCTCAGTGAAACAGTCACATTGAGGCTGACTGTTCTCCTCTCAGTGAAACAGTCACATTGAGCCTGACTGTTCTCCTCTGAGTGAAACAGTCACATTGAGCCTGACTGTTCTCCTCTCAGTGAAACAGTCACATTGAGCCTGACTGTTCTCCTCTCAGGGAAACAGTCACATTGAGGCTGACTGTTCTCCTCTCAGTGAAACAGTCACATTGAGGCTGACTGTTCTCCTCTCAGTGAAACAGTCACATTGAGGCTGACTGTCCTTCTCTCAGTGAAACAGTCACATTGAGGCTGACTGTTCTCCTCTCAGTGAAACAGTCACATTGAGGCTGACTGTCCTTCTCTCAGTGAAACAGTCACATTGAGGCTGACTGTTCTCCTCTCAGTGAAACAGTCACTTTGAGGCTGACTGTTCTCCTCTCAGTGAAACAGTCACATTGAGGCTGACTGTTCTCCTCTCAGTGAAACAGTCACATTGAGGCTGACTGTTCTCCTCTCAGTGAAACAGTCACATTGAGGCTGACTGTTCTCCTCTCAGTGAAACAGTCACATTGAGGCTGACTGTTCTCCTCTCAGTGAAACAGTCACATTGAGGCTGACTGTTCTCCTCTCAGTGAAACAGTCACATTGAGGCTGACTGTTCTCCTCTCAGTGAAACAGTCACATTGAGCCTGACTGTTCTCCTCTCAGTGAAACAGTCACATTGAGGCTGACTGTCCTTCTGAATGCTGATCCCTTGATCATGACCAGCTTCATTTGTCTCAATTAAGGCCGACAGCTTTTTCTTTTCTCATGTCCACTTCAATTAGCACTTCCCACTACAGTGCACACCAGTGTGTGTGTGTGTGTGTGTGTGTGTGTTTCTGTGTGTGTGTGTGCATGCGTGAATGAGTGCGTGTCTGTGTGTTTCTGTGTGTGTGCCGCCCGTGTGAAGCATTTGGTTGTGTTTATGAGTACACACTAAATCCCCACACTAATAGATACCTACACACACATAACGCACATTGAAAGTATCTTATGGGAGTTGTGCAAGGGCACCATGACCCAGAGACAGTAGTAGTAGTACTAGAGTACAGACCTGTCACCTGGACACAGAGACAGCAGCAGTAGTAGTACTAGAGTACAGACCTGTCACCTGGACCCAGAGACAGCAGCAGTAGTAGTAGTACTAGAATACAGACCTGTCACCTGGACACAGTAGTACTAGAGTACAGACCTGTCACCTGGACCCAGAGACAGCAGCAGCAGTAGTACTAGAGTACAGACCTGTCACCTGGAAACAGAGACAACAGCAGCAGTAGTACTAGAGTACATACCTGTCACCTGGACACAGTAGTACTAGAGTACAGACCTGTCACCTGGACAAAGAGACAACAGCAGCAGTAGTACTAGAGTACAGACCTGTCACCTGGACAAAGAGACAACAGCAGCAGTAGTACTAGAGTACAGACCTGTCACCTGGACCCAGAGACAGCAGCAGTAGTAGTAGTACTAGAATACAGACCTGTCACCTGGACACAGTAGTACTAGAGTACAGACCTGTCACCTGGACCCAGAGACAGCAGCAGCAGTAGTACTAGAGTACAGACCTGTCAACTGGAAACAGAGACAACAGCAGCAGTAGTACTAGAGTACATACCTGTCACCTGGACACAGTAGTACTAGAGTACAGACCTGTCACCTGGACAAAGAGACAACAGCAGCAGTAGTACTAGAGTACAGACCTGTCACCTGGACCCAGAGACAACAGCAGTAGTAGTACTAGAGTACAGACCTGTCACCTGGACAAAGAGACAACAGCAGCAGTAGTACTAGAGTACAGACCTGTCACCTGGACAAAGAGACAACAGCAGTAGTAGTACTAGAGTAAGGACCTGTCACCTGGACAAAGAGACAACAGCAGCAGTAGTACTAGAGTACATACCTGTTACCTGGACCCAGAGACAACAGCAGTAGTAGTACTAGAGTACAGACCTGTCACCTGGACAAAGAGACAACAGCAGCAGTAGTACTAGAGTACAGACCTGTCACCTGGACAAAGAGACAACAGCAGTAGTAGTAGTACTAGAGTACAGACCTGTCACCTGGATCCAGAGACAGCAGCAGCAGTAGTACTAGAGTACAGACCTGTCACCTGGACAAAGAGACAACAGCAGTAGTAGTACTAGAGTACAGACCTGTCACCTCGATCCAGAGACAGGAGCAGCAGTAGTACTAGAGTACAGACCTGTCACCTGGACACAGTAGTACTAGAGTACAGACCTGTCACCTGGACCCAGAGACAACAGCAGCAGTAGAACTAGAGTACAGACCTGTCACCTGTACCCAGAGACAACAGCAGTAGTGGTAGTACTAGAGTACAGACCTGTCACCTGGACCCAGAGACAGCAGCAGCAGTAGTACTAGAGTACAGACCTGTCACCTGGACCCAGAGACAGCAGTAGTAGTAGTACTAGAGTACAGACCTGTCACCTGGACACAGAGACAGCAGCAGTAGTAGTACTAGAGTACAGACCTGTCACCTGGATCCAGAGACAGCAGCATTAGTACCTGAGTATAGACCTGTCACCTGGACACAGAGACAGCAGCAGCAGTAGTACCTGAGTACAGACCTGTCACCTGGATTCAGAGACAGCAGTAGTGGTAGTACTAGAGTACAGACCTGTCACCTGGACACAGAGACAGCAGCAGCAGTAGTAGTACTAGAGTACAGACCTGTCACCTGGACACAGAGACAACAGTAGTAGTATTTGTACTAGAGTACAGACCTGTCACCTGGACCCAGAGACAACAGCAGTAGTGGTAGTACTAGAGTACAGACCTGTCACCTGGACCCAGAGACAGCAGCAGCAGTAGTACTAGAGTACAGACCTGTCACCTGGAAACAGAGACAGCAGCAGTAGTACCTGAGTATAGACCTGTCACCTGGACCCAGAGACAGCAGCAGTAGTACTAGAGTACAGACCTGTCATCTGGAAACAGAGACATCAGCAGCAGCAGTAGTACTAGAGTACAGACCTGTCACCTGGAAACAGAGACAGCAGCAGTAGTACTAGAGTACATACCTGTCACCTGGACAAAGAAACATCAGCAGCAGTAGTACTAGAGTACAGACCTGTCACCTGGAAACAGAGACAGCAGCAGTAGTACCTGAGTATAGACCTGTAACCTGGACATAAAGACAACAGTAGTAGCAGTAGTACTAGAGTACAGACCTGTCACCTGGACAAAGAGACATCAGCAGCAGCAGTAGTACTAGAGTACAGACCTGTCACCTGGACAAAGAGACAACAGCAGCAGTAGTACTAGAGTACAGACCTGTCACCTGGACACAGAGACAGCAGCAGCAGTAGTACTAGAGTACAGACCTGTCACCTGGAAACAGAGACAGCAGCAGTAGTACCTGAGTATAGACCTGTCACCTGGACACAGAGACAGCAGCAGCAGTAGTACTAGAGTACAGACCTGTCACCTGGATCCAGAGACAGCAGTAGCAGTAGTACTATAGTACAGATCTGTCACCTGGACACAGAGACAGCAGCAGCAGTAGTACTATAGTACAGACCTGTCACCTGGACCCAGAGACAGCAGCAGCAGTAGTACTAGAGTACAGACCTGTCACCTGGACACAGAGACAGCAGCAGTAGTAGTAGTACTAGAGTACAGACCTGTCACCTGGACCCAGAGACAACAGCAGTAGTAGTAGTACTAGAGTACAGACTTGTCACCTGGACCCAGAGACAGCAGCAGTAGTAGTACTAGAGTAAGGACCTGTCACCTGGAAACAGAGACAGCAGCAGTAGTACCTGAGTATAGACCTGTCACCTGGACCCAGAGACAGCAGCAGTAGTACCTGGGTATAGACCTGTCACCTGGAAACAGAGACAACAGCAGTAGTAGTGGTACTAGAGTACAGATCTGTCACCTGGAAACAGAGACAGTAGCAGTAGTAGTAGAGTACAGACCTGTCACCTGGACAAAGAGACATCAGCAGCAGTAGTTGTACTAGAGTACAGACCTGTCACCTGGACCCAGAGACAGCAGTAGTAGTTGTACTAGAGTACAGACCTGTCACCTGGACACAGAGACAGCAGAAGTAGTAGTACTAGAGTACAGACCTGTCACCAGGACCCAGAGACAGCAGCAGTAGTAGTAGTACTAGAGTACAGACCTGTCACCGTAACCCAGAGACAGCAGCAGTAGCAGTAGTACTAGAGTACAGACCTGTCACCTGGACCCAGAAACAGCAGCAGCAGTAGTACCAGAGTACAGACCTGTCACCTGGACACAGAGACAGCAGCAGCAGTAGTACTAAAGTACAGACCTGTCACCTGGATCCAGAGACAGCAGTAGTAGTACTAGAGTACAGACCTGTCACCTGGACCCAGAGACAGCAGCAGCAGTAGTACTAGAGTACAGACCTGTCACCTGGACACAGAGACAGTGGCAGTAGTAGTAGTACTAGAGAATAGACCTTTCACCTGGACACAGAGACAACAGCAGTAGTGGTAGTACTAGAGTACAGACCTGTCACCTGGACCCAGAGACAGCAGCAGCAGTAGTACTAGAGTACAGACCTGTCACCTGGAAACAGAGACAGCAGCAGTAGTACCTGAGTATAGACCTGTCTCCTGGACACAGAGACAGTGGCAGTAGTAGTAGTACTAGAGTACAGACCTGTCACCTGGACACAGAGACAGCAGCAGTAGTAGTAGTACTAGAGTACAGACCTGTCACCTGGACAAAGAGACAACAGCAGTAGTAGTACTAGAGTACAGACCTGTCACCTGGACAAAGAGACAACAGCAGCAGTAGTACTAGAGTACATACCTGTCACCTGGACAAAGAGACAATAGCAGCAGTAGTACTAGAGTACAGACCTGTCACCTGGACAAAGAGACAACAGCAGCAGTAGTACTAGAGTACAGACCTGTCACCTGGACCCAGAGACAGCAGCAGCAGTAGTACTAGAGTACAGACCTGTCACCTGTACCCAGAGACAACAGCAGCAGTAGTAATGGAGTACAGACCTGTCACCTGGACCCAGAGACAACAGCAGCAGTAGTAATGGAGTACAGACCTGTCACCTGGACAAAGAGACAACAGCAGCAGTAGTACTAGAGTACAGACCTGTCACCTGGACCCAGAGACAACAGCAGTAGTAGTAGTACTAGAGTACAGACTTGTCACCTGGACCCAGAGACAGCAGCAGTAGTAGTAGTACTAGAGTACAGACCTGTCAACTGGACCCAGAGACAACAGCAGTAGTAGTAGTACTAGAGTACAGACCTGTCACCTGGACAAAGAGACAGCAGCAGTAGTAGTAGTACTAGAGTACAGACCTGTCACCTGGACACAGTAGTACTAGAGTACTGACCTGTCACCTGTACAAATAGACAACAGCAGCAGTAGTACTAGAGTACAGACCTGTCACCTGGACAAAGAGACAACAGCAGTAGTAGTACTAGAGTACTGACCTGTCACCTGTACAAAGAGACAACAGCAGCAGTAGTACTAGAGTACAGACCTGTCACCTGGACCCAGAGACAACAGCAGTAGTAGTACTAGAGTACAGACCTGTCACCTGGACAAAGAGACAACAGCAGCAGTAGTACTAGAGTACATACATGTCACCTGGACAAAGAGACAACAGCAGCAGTAGTACTAGAGTACAGACCTGTCACCTGGACAAAGAGACAACAGCAGCAGTAGTACTAGAGTACTGACCTGTCACCTGTACAAAGAGACAACAGCAGCAGTAGTACTAGAGTACAGACCTGTCACCTGGATCCAGAGACAGCAGCAGCAGTAGTACTAGAGTACAGACCTGTCACCTGGACAAAGAGACAGCAGCAGCAGTAGTACTAGAGTACATACCTGTCACCTGGACAAAGAGACAACAGCAGCAGTAGTACTAGAGTACTGACCTGTCACCTGTACAAAGAGACAACAGCAGCAGTAGTACTAGAGTACAGACCTGTCACCTGGAAACAGAGACAGCAGCAGTAGTACCTGAGTATAGACCTGTCACCTGGACACAGAGACAGCAGCAGCAGTAGTACTAGAGTACAGACCTGTCATCTGGAAACAGAGACATCAGCAGTAGTACTAGAGTACAGACCTGTCACCTGGACAAAGAGACAACAGCAGTAGTAGTACTAGAGTACTGACCTGTCACCTGTACAAAGAGACAACAGCAGCAGTAGTACTAGAGTACAGACCTGTCACCTGGACAAAGAGACAACAGCAGCAGTAGTACTAGAGTACAGACCTGTTACCTGGACCCAGAGACAGCAGCAGCAGTAGTACTAGAGTACAGACCTGTCACCTGGACCCAGAGACAGCAGCAGCAGTAGTACTAGAGTACAGACCTGTCACCTGGACAAAGAGACAACAGCAGCAGTAGTACTATAGTACAGACCTGTCACCTGGATCCAGAGACAACAGTAGTAGTACTAGAGTACAGACCTGTCACCTGGACAAAGAGACAACAGCAGAAATAGTACTAGAGTACAGACCTGTCACCTGGACAAAGAGACAACAGCAGAAATAGTACTAGAGTACAGACCTGTCACCTGGACAAAGAGACAACAGCAGAAATAGTACTAGAGTACAGACCTGTCACCTGGACAAAGAGACAGCAGCAGCAGTAGTACTAGAGTACAGACCTGTCACCTGGACCCAGAGACAACAGCAGCAGTAGTACTATAGTACAGACCTGTCACCTGGATCCAGAGACAACAGTAGTAGTACTAGAGTACAGACCTGTCACCTGGACAAAGAGACAACAGCAGTAGTAGTACTAGAGTACTGACCTGTCACCTGTACAAAGAGACAACAGCAGCAGTAGTACTAGAGTACTGACCTGTCACCTGTACAAAGAGACAACAGCAGCAGTAGTACTAGAGTACAGACCTGTCACCTGGATCCAGAGACAGCAGCAGCAGTAGTACTAGAGTACAGACCTGTCACCTGGACAAAGAGACAGCAGCAGCAGTAGTACTAGAGTACATACCTGTCACCTGGACAAAGAGACAACAGCAGCAGTAGTACTAGAGTACTGACCTGTCACCTGTACAAAGAGACAACAGCAGCAGTAGTACTAGAGTACAGACCTGTCACCTGGAAACAGAGACAGCAGCAGTAGTACCTGAGTATAGACCTGTCACCTGGACACAGAGACAGCAGCAGCAGTAGTACTAGAGTACAGACCTGTCATCTGGAAACAGAGACATCAGCAGTAGTACTAGAGTACAGACCTGTCACCTGGACAAAGAGACAACAGCAGTAGTAGTACTAGAGTACTGACCTGTCACCTGTACAAAGAGACAACAGCAGCAGTAGTACTAGAGTACAGACCTGTCACCTGGACAAAGAGACAACAGCAGCAGTAGTACTAGAGTACAGACCTGTTACCTGGACCCAGAGACAGCAGCAGCAGTAGTACTAGAGTACAGACCTGTCACCTGGACCCAGAGACAGCAGCAGCAGTAGTACTAGAGTACAGACCTGTCACCTGGACAAAGAGACAACAGCAGCAGTAGTACTATAGTACAGACCTGTCACCTGGATCCAGAGACAACAGTAGTAGTACTAGAGTACAGACCTGTCACCTGGACAAAGAGACAACAGCAGAAATAGTACTAGAGTACAGACCTGTCACCTGGACAAAGAGACAACAGCAGAAATAGTACTAGAGTACAGACCTGTCACCTGGACAAAGAGACAACAGCAGAAATAGTACTAGAGTACAGACCTGTCACCTGGACAAAGAGACAGCAGCAGCAGTAGTACTAGAGTACAGACCTGTCACCTGGACCCAGAGACAACAGCAGCAGTAGTACTATAGTACAGACCTGTCACCTGGATCCAGAGACAACAGTAGTAGTACTAGAGTACAGACCTGTCACCTGGACACAGAGACAGCAGCAGCAGTAGTACTAGAGTACAGACCTGTCACCTGGAAACAGAGACAGCAGCAGTAGTACCTGAGTATAGACCTGTCACCTGGACACAGAGACAGCAGCAGCAGTAGTACTAGAGTACAGACCTGTCACCTGGATCCAGAGACAGCAGTAGCAGTAGTACTATAGTACAGATCTGTCACCTGGACACAGAGACAGCAGCAGCAGTAGTACTATAGTACAGACCTGTCACCTGGACCCAGAGACAGCAGCAGCAGTAGTACTAGAGTACAGACCTGTCACCTGGACACAGAGACAGCAGCAGTAGTAGTAGTACTAGAGTACAGACCTGTCACCTGGACCCAGAGACAACAGCAGTAGTAGTAGTACTAGAGTACAGACTTGTCACCTGGACCCAGAGACAGCAGCAGTAGTAGTACTAGAGTAAGGACCTGTCACCTGGAAACAGAGACAGCAGCAGTAGTACCTGAGTATAGACCTGTCACCTGGACCCAGAGACAGCAGCAGTAGTACCTGGGTATAGACCTGTCACCTGGAAACAGAGACAACAGCAGTAGTAGTGGTACTAGAGTACAGATCTGTCACCTGGAAACAGAGACAGTAGCAGTAGTAGTAGAGTACAGACCTGTCACCTGGACAAAGAGACATCAGCAGCAGTAGTTGTACTAGAGTACAGACCTGTCACCTGGACCCAGAGACAGCAGTAGTAGTTGTACTAGAGTACAGACCTGTCACCTGGACACAGAGACAGCAGAAGTAGTAGTACTAGAGTACAGACCTGTCACCAGGACCCAGAGACAGCAGCAGTAGTAGTAGTACTAGAGTACAGACCTGTCACCGTAACCCAGAGACAGCAGCAGTAGCAGTAGTACTAGAGTACAGACCTGTCACCTGGACCCAGAAACAGCAGCAGCAGTAGTACCAGAGTACAGACCTGTCACCTGGACACAGAGACAGCAGCAGCAGTAGTACTAAAGTACAGACCTGTCACCTGGATCCAGAGACAGCAGTAGTAGTACTAGAGTACAGACCTGTCACCTGGACCCAGAGACAGCAGCAGCAGTAGTACTAGAGTACAGACCTGTCACCTGGACACAGAGACAGTGGCAGTAGTAGTAGTACTAGAGAATAGACCTTTCACCTGGACACAGAGACAACAGCAGTAGTGGTAGTACTAGAGTACAGACCTGTCACCTGGACCCAGAGACAGCAGCAGCAGTAGTACTAGAGTACAGACCTGTCACCTGGAAACAGAGACAGCAGCAGTAGTACCTGAGTATAGACCTGTCTCCTGGACACAGAGACAGTGGCAGTAGTAGTAGTACTAGAGTACAGACCTGTCACCTGGACACAGAGACAGCAGCAGTAGTAGTAGTACTAGAGTACAGACCTGTCACCTGGACCCAGAGACAACAGCAGCAGTAGTACTAGAGTACAGACCTGTCACCTGGACAAAGAGACAACAGCAGTAGTAGTACTAGAGTACAGACCTGTCACCTGGACAAAGAGACAACAGCAGCAGTAGTACTAGAGTACATACCTGTCACCTGGACAAAGAGACAATAGCAGCAGTAGTACTAGAGTACAGACCTGTCACCTGGACAAAGAGACAACAGCAGCAGTAGTACTAGAGTACAGACCTGTCACCTGGACCCAGAGACAGCAGCAGCAGTAGTACTAGAGTACAGACCTGTCACCTGTACCCAGAGACAACAGCAGCAGTAGTAATGGAGTACAGACCTGTCACCTGGACCCAGAGACAACAGCAGCAGTAGTAATGGAGTACAGACCTGTCACCTGGACAAAGAGACAACAGCAGCAGTAGTACTAGAGTACAGACCTGTCACCTGGACCCAGAGACAACAGCAGTAGTAGTAGTACTAGAGTACAGACTTGTCACCTGGACCCAGAGACAGCAGCAGTAGTAGTAGTACTAGAGTACAGACCTGTCAACTGGACCCAGAGACAACAGCAGTAGTAGTAGTACTAGAGTACAGACCTGTCACCTGGACAAAGAGACAGCAGCAGTAGTAGTAGTACTAGAGTACAGACCTGTCACCTGGACACAGTAGTACTAGAGTACTGACCTGTCACCTGTACAAATAGACAACAGCAGCAGTAGTACTAGAGTACAGACCTGTCACCTGGACAAAGAGACAACAGCAGTAGTAGTACTAGAGTACTGACCTGTCACCTGTACAAAGAGACAACAGCAGCAGTAGTACTAGAGTACAGACCTGTCACCTGGACCCAGAGACAACAGCAGTAGTAGTACTAGAGTACAGACCTGTCACCTGGACAAAGAGACAACAGCAGCAGTAGTACTAGAGTACATACATGTCACCTGGACAAAGAGACAACAGCAGCAGTAGTACTAGAGTACAGACCTGTCACCTGGACAAAGAGACAACAGCAGCAGTAGTACTAGAGTACTGACCTGTCACCTGTACAAAGAGACAACAGCAGCAGTAGTACTAGAGTACAGACCTGTCACCTGGATCCAGAGACAGCAGCAGCAGTAGTACTAGAGTACAGACCTGTCACCTGGACAAAGAGACAGCAGCAGCAGTAGTACTAGAGTACATACCTGTCACCTGGACAAAGAGACAACAGCAGCAGTAGTACTAGAGTACTGACCTGTCACCTGTACAAAGAGACAACAGCAGCAGTAGTACTAGAGTACAGACCTGTCACCTGGACAAAGAGACAACAGCAGCAGTAGTACTAGAGTACAGACCTGTTACCTGGACCCAGAGACAGCAGCAGCAGTAGTACTAGAGTACAGACCTGTCACCTGGACCCAGAGACAGCAGCAGCAGTAGTACTAGAGTACAGACCTGTCACCTGGACAAAGAGACAACAGCAGCAGTAGTACTATAGTACAGACCTGTCACCTGGATCCAGAGACAACAGTAGTAGTACTAGAGTACAGACCTGTCACCTGGACAAAGAGACAACAGCAGAAATAGTACTAGAGTACAGACCTGTCACCTGGACAAAGAGACAACAGCAGAAATAGTACTAGAGTACAGACCTGTCACCTGGACAAAGAGACAACAGCAGAAATAGTACTAGAGTACAGACCTG
>NC_143048.1:39705000-39715000 GCF_057628025.1 Oncorhynchus mykiss
CTACTATTACTACTGCTACTACTACTACTACTACTACAACAACTACCGTTACTGATACTACTACTACTACTACTACTACTACTACTACTACTACTACTACTACTACTACACAACTACCGTTACTGATACTACTACTACTACTACTACAACTACTGTTACTGATACTACTACTACTACTAACTACTACTACTACTACTACTACTACTACTACTACTACTACTACTACTACTATTACTACTACCGTTACTGATACTGCTACTACTACTACTACAACTACTGCTACTGCAACTACCGTTACTGATACTACTACTACTACGTACTACTACTACTACGACTAATACAACAACCAATACTGAAACTACTACTACTACTAACTACTATTACTACTACTACTAATACAACCACCATTACTGAAACTAATACTACTACTAACTACTACTACTACTGCTACTAATACTACTTCTGCCAGTGCTACTACTACTTGTAATATTACTACTATTACTGATACTACTGCTACTGCTACTACTTCTACTACTACTACTATTACTACTACTACTACTGCTATTGATACTACTTCTACTACTACTACTATTACTACTACTACTACTGCTACTGCTACTGCTACTACTACTACTACTACTACTATTACTACTGCTACCACTACTACTGCTATTACTCTCTACTACTACTACTACTACTACTGCTGCTCTCTACTACTACTGATACTACTACTACTACTACTACTACTCTCTACTACTACTACTACTACTCTCTACTACTATTACTACTACTACTACTACTGCTCTCTACTACTACTACTACTACTACTCTCTACTTCTACTACTCTCTACTACTACTACTACTACTACTACTGATACTACTACCACTAATACTACTATTACTCAAGTGACTGGGACTGTGACTACTACTACCACTACTACTGCTACAACTACTACTACAACTACCGTTACTGATACTACTACTACTACTACTACTACTACTACTACTACTACTGCTAGTACAACTACCGTTACTGATACTACTACTACTACTGCCAGTGCTACTACTACTACTACTATTACTACCATTACTGCTACTACTGCTACTACTACTACTATGCTCTACTACTACTACTACTACTACTACTACTACTACTACTACTACTACTACTCTCTACTACTACTACTACTCTCTACTACTACTGATACTACTACTACTATGCTCTACTACTACTACTACTACTACTACTACTACTACTACTACTACCACTACTACTACTTTTACTCTCTACTACTACTAGTACTACTGATATTACTACTACTACTACTCCTGTGACTAGGACTATGACTACTATTGCTACTTCTTCTACCCTCTACTACTACTTCTACTGACACTACTACTACTGACACTACCGCTGATATTACTACTACTACTGCTGATTTTACTACTACTACTACTACTACTACTACTACTACTACTACTGACACTACTACTGATATTACTACTACAACTACTACTACAACTTCTACTACTACTACTACTACTACTTATATTACTACTACTTCTACTACTATTACTATAACTACTAATGATATTACTACTACTACTACTACAGCTTCTACTACTATTACTACTACTACTACTGATATTACTACTACTACTACTATTACTGATACTACTACTACTACTTATACTACTACTACTGATATTACTACTACTACTAATACTACTACTACTACTACTACAACTACTACTACTACTGATATTACTACTACTACTACTACTACTACAGCTTCTACTGCTATTTCTACAACTACTACTGATATTACTACTACTACTACTACTAATACTAATACTACTACTGACACTAATACTACTACTAATAACACTACTGCTACTACTATTACACAATAAAAACAATTGTTGACCAAGTCCATGTTTGTTATGAATTAAATCATTTTTCATTAACACATTTCTGGAGTGAGTATTGAGTGTGGTGTGTGTGTGTGTGTGTGTGTGTGTGTGTGTGTGTGTGTGTGTGTGTGTGTGTGTGTGTGTGTGTGTGTGTGTGTGTGTGTGTGTGTGTGTGTGTGTGTGTGTGTGTGTGTGTGTGTGTGTGTGTGTGTGTGTGTGTGTGTGTGTGTTCTTGAGTGTGAGTAGGTGTGTGTTTGCTTAAGTGGTTGTGCTTATCTCCTGCCAGTCACGCAGGGGGAATGGGATCATGGCCAGATGGTGTCCTCTCCAAAGCCTGATGTGCCAATGGATACCAAGACCTCCCATCATATCCCACAATCCTCTCTTTTCACCCCCACTCCAGCCCAAAACTGTCAGAGCAAAAGTACCTCAGCTAATTTACAGAGACCTAATTCTCCCACACACACCAATGTCCCGGGGGAAAACAGAGATGAGGAGAGCGAAAGAGAGGAGAGAAGAATGGTGGGTGGAGATGGAGAGAGGGGGGAAACGAAAGAGATAGGGAGAGAAGGAACTAATGGGCTGAAATTTAGCGATGTAAGCGTAATTGTTAACATTTTCATCAGCCTACAAGGTCCCAGCCCAGAGAACATCTCCCTTTGTCTCTGACTCAGACTCAGAGAGAGAGATGGAGGGAGGAAGGAAGGGTGAGAGTGAGGGAGTGAGGGAGGGTGAGAGAAAGAGGACTCCCTGTGGACTATAGGTGTGTTGTGAGAGTGCTGTTTGTTCTATGTGACTTCAGGGTTTGGGGCTCAAAGCATGTCTCCAACATTGGCTTCAGAGAGTGATACAGTGAGAGTAAAAGGCGAGAAAGAGAGAGAGAGAAAGAGATGATGAGAGAGAGAGAGAAAGATAAAGAGATGAAGAGAAAGAGAAAGAGAAAGAGATGATGTGAGAGAGAGAGAAAGATAAAGAGATGAAGAGAAAGAGAAGGAGAAAGAGAGAGAGAAAAAGAGAGAGAGAAAAAGAGAGAGAAAAAGAGAAAGAGAAAGAAAGAGAGAAAGAGATGAAGAGAAAGAGATGAAGAGAAAGAGTGAAAGAGAAAGAGGCGAAGAAAAAACGATGAGGAGAAAGAGAAAGAGAAGAGAAGGAAAAAGAGAGAGAAAGAGATGAAGAGGAAGAAAGAGAGAAAGAGATGAAGAGGAAAAAGGAAGAGAGAGGAAGAGAAAGAGAAAGAGAGAGAGGAAGAGCAAGAGACAAATAGAAAGAGATGAAGATAAAGAGAAGATAAAGAGAGAAAGAGAAAGAGATGAAGGGAAAGAGAAAGAGAAAGAGATTAAGAAAAAGAGAAAGAGAAAGGGAGAAGAGAAAGAGAAAGAGAAAAATAAAGAGATAATGTGAATGAGAGAAAGAGAAAGAGACAAAGAGAAAAAGAAAGAGATAATGTGAATGAGAGAAAGAGAAAGAGATGCAGAGAAAGAGATGTAGAGAAAGAGATGAAGAGAAAGAGATGAAGGGAAAGAGAGAGAGAAGATAAAGAGAGAAAGAGAAAGACACAAAGAGAAAGACACAAAGAGAAAGAGATGAAGAGAAAGAGATGAAGGGAAAGAGAAGGAGAGAAAGAGAAAGAGAAAGTGAAAGTGAAAGAGAAAAATAAAAAATAAAGAGAGAGAAAGAGAAAGAGAGAGAAAGAGAAAGAGAGAAAGAGATGAAGAGAAAGAGAAAGAGAGAGAGAAAGAGAGAGAAAGAGAGAGAAAGAGAAAGAGAGAGAGAAAGAGAGAGAAAGAGAGAGAGAAAGAGAGAGAAAGAGAAAGAGAGAGAGAAAGAGAGAGAGAAAGAGAGAGAAAGAGAAAGAGAAAGAGAGAAATAGTTGAAGAGAGAGGAAGTATGTTTCTTTAGTTGTGTTCCCAGGTACGTCAGGTCATAGGGAGAGGTTCTAATTGCTGTAATTATCTATTATTCGGATGAGCTGAACACAGGAGAACACGGCCAATCACAGGAGAGCACTGGGCCAATCACAGGAGAACGCTGGACCAAACACAGGAGAACACTGGGCCAAACACAGGAGAGCACTGGACCAAACACAGGAGAACACTGGGCCAAACACACGAGAACACTGGGCCAAACACAGGAGAACAAAGGGCCAAACACAGGAGAACACAAGGCCAAACACAGGAGCACACTGGGCCAAAGACAGGAGAACACTGGGCCAAACACAGGAGAACACTGGGCCAAACACAGGAGAACACTGGGCCAAACACACAAGAACAGTGGGCCAAACACAGGAGAACACTGGGCCAAACACAGGAGAACACTGGGCCAAACACAGGAGAACACTGGGCCAAACACATGAGAACACTGGGCCATACACAGGAGAACACTGGGCCAAAAACAGGAGAACACTGGGCCAAACACAGGAGCACACTGGGCCAAAGACAGGAGAACACTGGGCCAAACACAGGAGAGCACTGGGACTATCACAGGAGAACACTGGGCCAAACACAGGAGAACACTGGACCAAACACAGGAGAACACTGGGCCATACACAGGAGAACACTGGGCCAAACACAGGAGAACACTGGGCCAAACACAGGAGCACACTGGGCCAAAGACAGGAGAACACTGGGCCAAACACAGGAGAACACTGGGCCACACACAGGAGAACACTGGGCCACACACAGGAGAACACTGGGCCACACACAAGGCTGACTGTCATCTCCCCAACATGTAAGGCTGAGCTCTACAGACCAAACCAAGGCTGACTGTCATCTCCCCAACAAGTATAGCTGAGCTCTACAGACCAAACCAAGGCTGACTGTCATCTCCCCAACATGTAAGGCTGAGCTCTACAGACCAAACCAAGGCTGACTGTCATCTCCCTGACAAGTATGGCTGAGCTCTACAGACCATAAGAAACGTGTTCTACAGTAACTCATGTAACATTCTTAATGACAATGGTGCTAAACGATGTGTTTTTAAACACACAGGACAAGCGCATGAACACAAAAATGCACACACTGACACACACAGAAACACAGCTATGTTTGAGTGGTTATTTTTGGTAAATAACCTGAAAAATAGGTGATGGATGTAAGATGATGTGAATGGATCACAAGAGGGAACTGTACGTAATATTTTGGATTCTTCTATCAAAGCAATTTCCGCTTTCAAACTTTCTCTTTTTGGCTTTGTGTGTAGCAGTCAGTAAGTTAGAATTGGAATTGAACTGTTGGAGCTAGTTGACGTGTACATGGTTGTAAATGAGGTACAGGGATGTTGAATTGAACTGTTGGAGCTAGTTGAGGTGTACATGGTTATAAATGAGGTACAGGGATGTTGAATTGAACTGTTGGAGCTAGTTGAGGTGTACATGGTTATAAATGAGGTACAGGGATGTTGAATTGAACTGTTGGAGCTAGTTGAGGTGTACATGGTTATAAATGAGGTACGGGGATGTTTGAATTGAACTGTTGGAGCTAGTTGAGGTGTACATGGTTATAAATGAGGTACAGGGATGTTGAATTGAACTGTTGGAGCTAGTTGAGGTGTACATGGTTGTAAATGAGGTACAGGGATGTTGAATTGAACTGTTGGAGCTAGTTGACGTGTACATGGTTGTAAATGAGGTACAGGGATGTTGAATTGAACTGTTGGAGCTAGTTGACGTGTACATGGTTGTAAATGAGGTACAGGGATGTTGAATTGAACTGTTGGAGCTAGTTGAGGTGTACATGGTTATAAATGAGGTACAGGGATGTTGAATTGAACTGTTGGAGCTAGTTGAGGTGTACATGGTTATAAATGAGGTACAGGGATGTTGAATTGAACTGTTGGAGCTAGTTGAGGTGTACATGGTTATAAATGAGGTACAGGGATGTTGAATTGAACTGTTGGAGCTAGTTGAGGTGTACATGGTTATAAATGAGGTACAGGGATGTTGAATTGAACTGTTGGAGCTAGTTGACGTGTACATGGTTATAAATGAGGTACAGGGATGTTGAATTGAACTGTTGGAGCTAGTTGAGGTGTACATGGTTATAAATGAGGTACAGGGATGTTGAATTGAACTGTTGGAGCTAGTTGAGGTGTACATGGTTGTAAATGAGGTACAGGGATGTTGAATTGAACTGTTGGAGCTAGTCGAGGTGTACATGGTTATAAATGAGGTACAGGGATGTTGAATTGAACTGTTGGAGCTAGTTGACGTGTACATGGTTGTAAATGAGGTACAGGGATGTTGAATTGAACTGTTGGAGCTAGTTGAGGTGTACATGGTTGTAAATGAGGTACAGGGATGTTGAATTGAACTGTTGGAGCTAGTTGAGGTGTACATGGTTGTAAATGAGGTACGGGGATGTTGAGTGCTTGAAACAACAACTTACAGTGTGAGCGCTGTAATGCAGCAGTAGTGATGTCTCAGCTAGAAGAAACGTGTTTTCAGTGTGTGCAAGGTTGGGTGGTTTCAGAAAGGAGATGATTCTTTACAACTGGTGTTTGACAGCACAGCTTAATTGCTGACTCGCCTTATCGCCCCTAACCCCTAACCCTAACCCCTAATCCCTAACCCCTAACCCCTAACCCCTAACCCCTAACCCTAATCCCTAACCCTAACCCCTAATCCCTAACCCCTAACCCCTAACCCTAACCCCTAACTGCTAATCCCTAACCCCTAACCCCTAACCCCTAACCCTAACCCCTAACCGCTAATCCCTAACCCTAACCCCTAACCCCTAACCCTAATCCCTAACCCTAACCCCTAACCCCTAAACCCTAATCCCTAACCCCTAACCCCTAACCTCTAATCCCTTACCCCTAACCCCTAATCCCTAACCCCAAAGCCTAAAATAGCCTTTTTCCTTTTGGGGACTGGTGAAATGTCCCCACTTTTGTCCTTGTCTTATTATCCTTGTGAAGACTTTGTAATGCAAAAGGATTGTAAAGTTAGAGAACACACACACACACACACACTCACACATGCCTCCCCACCCCCATCAAGCCTACACCTGAGAGAATCCTTTGAACTGTTTCATTGCCAGCGTTTCTAGACACTGATATTACACGTTGCTGTTTTTACCTGGTGTCATCACAACCCCAAAATAACCACTCATTCTCTGCCTTCTCTCCCCTCTTCCGGCTTTCATATTGCCCTACATATGAAACTCTGAGTAATTGAGTGGGTGTCTTGGCTTGTGTGTGTGTGTGTGTGTGCGTGTGCATGTGCGTGTTATGTGCTTGTGTGTGTGAGGGAGAGATTGAGTGAGTAAATGATGCAACATTGAGTGCATGCCCTGCAATAATAAACAGAAAGCCCGCAATTGAAACCTTGTTGAGCTGTCATGCATTTGGTGAGTGTGTGTGTGTGTGTGTGTGTGTGTGTGTGTGTGTGTGTGTGTGTGGGTGTGTGTGTGTGTGTGTGTGTGTGTGTGTGTGTGTGTTTGTGTGTGTTTGTGTGTGTGTGTGTGTGATGATTGTGGTGACAGCTACAGCCCCATGTCTGGCGTGTCCATCTGTTGTCGCATGATGATTTACAAAATAGGTTCCCTGCTCTTTTCTACTGAGGAGATCAACTGCTTTCAGAGAGAGACAGGGGGCAGATGCCAGACTGGTGTCAATATGATTGGGACTGTGTGTTAGTACATTCTCTGTTACTGGATGTGTGCTACATCTATTGTTTCGGTGTGTTAATGATTCCACATATATTTTCCATGTATATTGTCTGTGTATCATCATAAAAGCAATCTCCTGATATGTATTCAAACAATGTGTAGTCTATTGTATTATCTTTTTGACCTCACAGAATCTGTAGAACTCAGATCAGGAAACAGATTACACACACCCTCATCCTCACTGTCCTCACATGCACACACACACACACACGTGTTGAGAGCTGGCTAACGATTGCAGTAATATCCCCACAGCCCAAATAACTTCACACCTCCTCCATGGATGAAAACGTCCCTCATCTTCAATGAGAGAGAGAGAAAGAGAGAGAGAGAGAGAGAGAGAGAGAGAGAGAACAAGAGAGAGAGAGAGAGAACAAGAGAGAGAGAGAGAGAGAGAGAGAGAGAGAGAGAGAGATAGATAGATAGATAGATAGATAGATAGAGAGATAGAGAGACAGAGAGAGATAGAGAGAGAGAGAGAGAGCGAGACAGAGAAAGAGACTTAGAGAGAGAGAGAGACAGAGAGAGAGAGAGAGGGAGAGAGAGAGAGAGAGAGAGAGAGAGAGAGAACGAGAGAATGAGAGAGAGAGAGAGAGAACGAGAGAGAGAGCAAAAGAGAGAGAGAGAGACAGAGAAAACAGTTAAAGAGAGAGAGACAGAGAGAGAGAGAGAGAGAGAGACAGAGAGAGAGACTTAGAGAGAGAGCGAGACAGAGAGAGAGAGAGAGAGAGAGAGAGAGAGAGAGAGAGAGACAGAGAGACAGAGAGAGAGAGAGAGAGAGAGAGACAGAGACAGAGAGAGAGACTTAGAGAGAGACAGAGACAGAGAGAGAGAGAGAGAGAGAGAGAGACAGAGAGACAGAGAGACAGAGAGAGAGAGAGAGAGAACGAGAGAGAGAGAGCGAAAGAGAGAGAGAGAGAAAGAGATTGAGAAACCTGTCCAACCAAAACCATAGAGACCCGGAAAACCTGAGTCTACGCCTTCACTATGGTGAATCACTAAAACAATACAGAAATACACTACGGAAAAAGAAGGAACAGCATGTCAGAAATCAGCTCAATGCAATTGAAGAATCCATAGACTCTAACCACTTCTGGGAAAATTGGAAAACACTAAACAAACAACAACACGAAGAATTATCTATCTAAAATGGAGATGTATAGGTAAACCACTTCTCCAATCTTTTTGGCTCTATAACAAAGAATAAAGAGCAAAAACATATACATGATCAAATACAGATCTTAGAATCAACTATTAAAGACTACCAGAACCCACTGGATTCTCCAATTACATTGAATGAGTTACAGGACAAAATAAAAACCCTCCAACCCAAAAAGGCCTGTGGTGTTGATGGTATCCTCAATGAAATGATCAAATATACAGACAACAAATTCCAAATGGCTATACTAAAACTCTTTAACATCATACTTAGCTCTGGCATCTTCCCCAATATTTGGAACCAAGGACTGATCACCCCATTTCACAAAAGTGGAGACAAATTTGACCCCAATGACTACCGTGGAATATGTGTAATCAGTAACCTTGGGAAAATCCTCTGCATTATTATTAACAGCAGACTCATACATTTCCTCAAGGAAAACAATGTACTGAGCAAATGTCAAATTGGCCTTTTACCAAATTACCGTACAACAGACCATGTATTCACCCTGCACACCCTAATTGACAACCAAACAAACCAAAACAAAGGCAAAGTCTTCTCATGCTTTGTTGATTTCAAAAAAGCCTTCGACTCAATCTGACATGAGGGTCTGCTATACAAACTGATGGAAAGTGGTCTTGGGGGTAAAACATACGACATTATAAAATCCATGTACACAAACAACAAGTGTGCGGTTAAAATTTGCAAAAAACACACACATTTCTTCACACAGGGTCGTGGGGGTCTTAAGGGTCTTAAGCCCCACCCTCTTCAACATATATATCAATGAATTGGCGCGGGCACTAGAAAAGTCTGCAGCATCCGGCCTCCCCCTGCTAGAATCCGTAGTCAAATGTCTGCTGTTTGCCGATGATCTGGTGCTTCTGTCACCAACCAAGGAAGGCCTACAGCAGCACCTAGATCTTATGCACAGATTCTGTCAGACCTGGGCCCTGACAGTAAATCTCAGTAAGACCAAAATAATGGTGTTCCAAAAACGGTCCAGTCACCAGGACCACAAATACAAATTCCATCTAGACACTGTTGCCCTAGAGCACACAAAAAACTATACATACTTTGGCCTAAACATCAGCGCCACAGGTAACTTCCACAAAGCTGTGAACGATCTGAGAGACAAGGCAAGAAGGGCATTCTATGCCATCAAAAGAAACATAAATTTCAACATACCAATTAGGATTTGGCTAAAAATACTTGAATCAGTCATAGAGCCCATTGCCCTTTATGGTTGTGAGGTCTGGGGTCC
>NC_143048.1:39885000-39892500 GCF_057628025.1 Oncorhynchus mykiss
TGTTTCAACCAGTCAAATCACATTTGCATGCATTCCTCAGAGATCTTAGAATGTAACCAGACTATATAATTAGGGCTTTAGTATATCCTAGAGGACACCATATTTGGTCAGAGAGCGACGCCTTCATGGCAGGCCGATGACACGGACGGTCTTCACTTGACTGACTCTAACTTTGTCAAATAAGCACCAATCGGGGTCAAGCAAAGCTAGCTAGATAGCCAAAGAGCTGGGCTTTACTGGAGTATGTGGAAACCCTGTATCTGTCACAAAATATTGCTGCTAACCTTGTGCGACAGTAAGCCTTTCCCTTTGGACAAATATTAAAGAATATGGAGAGTTATGAAGTTAAGAAAACTGGGTGTTTTGCAAATGTTGAACTTATAATATGGCTACTAATACTGGAAAAGCTAAATCAAACTCCAAGTATACAGATTTGACGATATTATTGCAGAAAAATATAATGTGAATGTAAATATCTCCGTCACGATTTAACCAAATGTACCTGGGTGACTTCTCACAAAATGTCATGTAGTTTGCTCATACTTCAAGTTATCTATCTGAAACTTTTCACATACACTGCTGCCATCTTGTGGAAACCATCTGAATTACAACCAGAGTGATGGCTAGTTTTTCCTTTCTGTTGTATTTCAAAATGGTGGTTGAAAAAATAAATAAAAAACGTTTTTTCTTCTATATATTTTATTCTACCAGATCTATTGTGTTATATTCTCCTACATTCAATTCACATTTCCACAAACTTCAAAGTGTTTCCTTTCAAATGGTACCAATAATATGCATATCCTTGCTTCAGGGCCTGAGCTACAGGCAGTTATATTTGGGTATGTCATTTCAGGCAAAAATTTAAAAAAAGTGGGCTATTCCCAAGAAGTTTAAACATCACGTAAAATGTATTGCAAATACATGTAGCACATTTCCATCTTTGCTAAATGCTTGTAATGCCTGACAATTTTCCAGAGATGTATGGCCAATGTCACTAGCACAGAAAATAATTTATAGAGATGACAGAAGCTTTCCAGTCTCTCAGACAAGGATATCGTTTTTATACATATATAAATATATAAAACATTAAGAACACCTGCTCTTTCCATGAGATACTGTAGGTGAATCCATGTGAAAGCTATTATCCCTTATTGATGTCACACATCCACTTCAATCAGTACAGATGAAAGGGAGGAGACCGGTTAAAGAAGGATTTTTAAGCCTTGAGACATGTATTGTGTGTGTGTACCATTCAGAGGATGAATGTGCAAGACAAAATATTTAAGTGTCTTTGGTAGTAGTTTTCAAGAGCTGCAACGCTGCTGGGTTTTTCACACTCAACAGTTTGCTGTGTGTATCAGGAATGGTCCCCCACCCAAATGATATCTAGCCAACTTGACACAATTGTGGGAAGCATTGGAGTCAACAAGGGCCAGCATCCCTGTCCAAAAATGTAATATAACGTTTAGATCACCCAAACTCAGTAATGTAATCTGAGTACCTTGTGATTGCTTTCCCTTTAAGAGGCTTTAGAAGAAAACAAAAAAGGATCAATCAAACTCATTTGGTGTGTCATCATGGTGGTCTCTGATTGGTGGTCATCATTTGGTGTGTCATCATGGTGGTCTCTGATTGGTGGTCATCATTTGGTGTGTCATCATGGTGGTCTCTGACAGATGGTCAGATTATAGTTATTTATATTTGTCGGTTGAAGTGTCATTCACACAACATGGTCTCTCAAATGGTCGTGATGTCACTTGATAAAGGCAGCTGTGTGTGTGTGTGTGTGTGTGTGTGTGTGTGTGTGTCGATGTGTTTGTTGATTCATCCATTTGTCATTTTTTCGCCCCCTTACTTGTGTATCCCTAATTTACCCCAAGCCGTACGACCATTATAGCTTTGTCTTTCCAACATATGGAGGGCTCCACGAGACCGGGCCCATGTTTGCGTCTTTAAAGTGTGGTTTGAATTAAGGGGCCTTTTGACTAGATGACATGATTATTCTCTATGACAGACTGTTCTGAAGATAGACACTGGGTAGAAGTTACTTTTAGAAGTTACTTTTAGGCACAGATCTAGGATCAGCTTAACCTCTCCAAATCCTAACCTTAACCATACAACAGAAACTGCTAAACTGACCTTCAGTCAGCACTGTGCAGTAGAATAATAGACAGCTGACTTTAAATGAACATACAATGCTGTGAAAAAGTATTTTCCTCATATCTGATTTTCTCTATTTCTGCATATTTTTTTATACTGAATGTTATCAGATCTTCAACCAAAACCTAATATTCGATAAAGGGAACCTGAGTTTACAAATTACAAAAAAATGTATACTTATTTGATTTGTTTCATTTAACAGTTATGCAACACCCAATTCACCTGTGTGAAAAAGTGGTTGCCTCCTTATAGTCAATAACTGGTTGTGCCACCTTTAGCTGCAATAACTACAGCCAAATGCTTTCTCTAGTTGTTGATCAGTCTCTCACATCACTGTGGAGGAATTTTGTCCCACTCTTGCATGCCGAACTGCTTTACCTTAGCGACATTGTGGGGTTTTCAAGCATGAACTGCTCGTTTCAAATCCTGCCACAATATCTCAATTGGGATTAGGTCTGGACTTTGACTAGGCAATTCCAAAACTTCAAATGTGTTGCTTTTTAACCATTTTCAGGTAGACTTCATTGTGTGTTTTGGAGCTGTACTTCAGCTTCAGGCCTGACATTCTCCTGTAGAATGATCTGATACAAAGCAGAATTCACGATTCCTTCTATTAAGGCAAGTTGTCCAGATCCTGAGGCAGGAAAGCATCCCAAAACAATATCACTACCACCACCATTCTTGACCGTTGGTATGGGGTTCTTACAATGGATTGCAGTGTTTTGTTTTTGCCTGACATAATGAGACCCATCTCATCCAAAAAAGTTGCCTAAAGTTTGCCAAAATGCACCTGAAAGCACCTGGATGATCATCAAGACTCTTGGAAGAATGTTATATGGACATTATGCCGATTAAAACACATCTGTTGCCACAAAAACATATGCAGGTGTGTCACAGATCACATGGCTGTTATAAGGGGTCCCATGTGAATCAGTTGGTAGAGCATGACACTTGCAATGCCAGGGTTGAGGGTTCGATTTTCACTGGAGACCAGTAAGGGGGGGGGGGGGGGGGGATACAAAAACATGGATAAGAGAGTCTGCTAAATGACTCACTACTGTAAGTCTCTCTGGATAAGAGAGTCTGCTAAAGGACTCACTACTGTAAGTCTCTCTGGATAAGAGTGTCTGCTAAATGACTCACTACTGTAAGTCTCTGGATAAGAGAGTCTGCTAAATGACTCACTACTGTAAGTCTCTGGATAAGAGAGTCTGCTAAATGACTCACTACTGTAAGTCTCTCTAGATAAGAACATCTGCTAAATGACACTACTATACGTCTCTCTGGATATCTGCTAAATTACACTACTGTAAATCTCTCTGGATATCTTCTAAATGACTCACTACTATACGTCTCTCTGGATATCTGCTAAATGACTCACTACTGTAAATCTCTCTGGATACAAGGGACCAGTAATCACTATATATCTACAGATCACATCTGGCACATTACAGGGACCTACTGAGGCCAAAACAAATACCGGGTATACTCTGTTACCACTCTAGCCTCTTGCGTTCCCTGGCCTTAAGAACATTCAGTCCAAACTCTGCAGGGGACTGTTACACACAGTTGAAGTCGGAAGTTTACATCCACTTAGATAGGAGTCATTAAAACTTGTTTTTCAACCATTCCAAAAATGTATTGTTAACAGACCATCGTTTTGGCAAGTCGGTTAGGACATCTACTTTGTGCATTACACAATACATTTTTCAAACAATTGTTTACAGACAATTTTTTCACTTATAATTCACTGTATCACAATTCCAGCGGGTCAGAAGTCTACATACACTGTGCCTCTAAGCAGCTAGGAAAACTCCAGAAAACGATGTCATGGCTTTAGAAGCTTCTGATAGGCTAATGTACATAATTTGAGTCAATTGGAGGTGTACTTGTGGATGTATTTCAAGGCCTACCTTCAAACTCAGTGCCTCTTTGCTTGACATCATGGGAAAATCAAAGGAAATCAGTCAAGACCTTCCAAAAAAAGTTGTAGACCTCCACAGTCTGGTTCATCCTTGGGAGCAATTTCCAAACGGCTGAAGGCACCACGTTCATCTGTACAAACAATAGTACGCAGGTATAAACACCACGGGATCACGCAGCCGTCATACCGCTCAGGAAGGAGACGTGTTCTGTCTCCTAGAGATGAACAGACTTTGGTGTGAAAAGTGCAAATCAATCACAGAACAACAGCAAAGGACCCTATGAAGATGCTGGAGGAAACAGGTACTAAAGTATTTATATCCACAGTAAAATGAGTCCTATATCGACATAACCTGAAAGGGCTCTCAGCAAGGAAGAAGCCACTGCTCCAAAATTGCCCAAAAAAAAGCCAGCCTATGGTTTGCAACTGCACATGGGGACAAAGATTGTACTTTTTAGAGAAATGTCCTCTGGTCTGATGATAACAAAAATAGAACTGCTTGGCCATAATGACCATCGTTATGTTTGGAGGAAAAAGAGGAAGGTTTATAAGCCGAAGAACACCATTCCAACCATGAAGCATGGGGTGGCAGCATCATGTTGTGGGGGTGCTCTGCTGCAGGAGGGACTGGTGCACTTCACAAACTAGATGGCATCATGAGGTAGGAAAATTATGTGGATATATTGAAGCAACCAAATTATAGCTTGGTCGCAAATGGGTCTTCCAAATGGACAATGACCCCAAGCATACTTCCAAAGTTGTGGCAAAATGTCAATGACAACAAAGTCAAGGTATTGGAGTGGCCATAACAAAGCCCTGACCTCAGTCCCATAGAACATTTGTGGGCAGAATTGAAGAAGCATGTATGAGCAAGGAGGCCTACAATCCTGACTCAGTTACACCAAAAGTCACCCAACTTATTGTGAGAAGCTTGTGGAAACATTTGACCCAAGTTAAACAATTTCATGGCAATGCTACCAAATACTAATTGAGTTTATGTAGACTTCTGATCCACTGGGAATGCGATGAAAGAAAATATTGCTACCGTTGGGCCGACGAATAAATCACTCTCTCTAATATTATTCTGGCATTTCACACTCTAAAAATAAAGTGCCGATCTTAACTGACCTAAGCCAGGGAATTTTTACTAGAATTAAATGTCAGGAATTGTGAAAACCTGAGATTAAATGTATTTGGCAAAGGTGTTTGTAAACTTCCGACTTCAACTATACATAAAGAGGTTGGAACAGGGGACTGTTACATACATAATGAGGTTGGAGCAGGGGACTGTTATATACATATAGGTTGGAGCAGGGGACTGTTACATACATAAAGAGGTTGGAGCAGGGGACTGTTATATACATAAAGAGGTTGGAGCAGGGGACTGTTACGAACATAAAGAGGTTGGAGCAGGGGACTGTTACATACATAAAGAGGTTGGAGCAGGGGACTGTTACATACATAATGAGGTTGAAGCAGGGGACTGTTACGAACATAAAGAGGTTGAAGCAGGGGACTGTTACGTACATAAAGAGGTTGGAGCAGGGGACTGTTAGGTAGATATTGTGGCTGGAGAGGTTGGAACAGGGGACTGGCCCACTCCGCCCCTG
Source organism: Oncorhynchus mykiss (assembly GCF_057628025.1). NCBI lineage: Eukaryota > Metazoa > Chordata > Actinopteri > Salmoniformes > Salmonidae > Oncorhynchus > Oncorhynchus mykiss. The sequence goes on from NC_143048.1 coordinate 39,890,695, forward strand.
TGGAGCAGTTGCTTTGGGTGGTTTAGTGCCTTTCTCATGTGCACAACGCCAGGTGTTGGCATCTCGGATTTGATACTAGCAACCTTCCAGACCTGAGTTCACTTCCCCCAAGATTGTTTCCTTTCAGACCTGGGTTGAACTGGCAACCAGTTGCTGGATGGCCTCTCTAACTGCTAGGCTACCTGCATCCCTTGCTGTCTTGTCACACTAACACTTCTTGCACAGTTTGACTAAAACCCTACATTCTTTCACAGTGGGACTAAAACCCCACATTCTTTCACAGTGGGACTAAAACCCTACATTCTTTCACAGTGGGATAAAAACCTTACATTCTTTCACAGTGGGACTAAAATCCTACATTCTTTCACAATGGGACATAAACCCTACATCCTTTCACAGTGGGACTAAAACCCTACATCCTTTCACAGTGGTACTAAAACCCTATATCCTTTCACAGTGGGACTAATACCCTACATCCTTTCACAGTGGGACTAAAACCCTACATCCTTTCACAGTGGGACTAATACCCTACATCCTTTCACAGTGGGACTAATACCCTAGATCCTTTCACAGTGGGACTAAAACCCTACATCCTTTCACAGTGGGACTAAAACCCTACCTTATGCTCTGACACACGCAAACATCTATTATTGCAGTGTGGACATTCCAACTTTAGACAGGAAGAGTCCTGTCAGTCTCGTCTCTCACCTCTTTAAACCCCCCATTTATGGCTTCTTCTCAAATTGTACCCAATAGTGCATTGCTTTTGGCCAGGGCCCTTAGGGCACACCACTATATATGGAATAGCATGCTATTTAGGGTGCACCCTCTGTGTTTCGGGGAGCTGAGAGCAGAGCTACAGTAGACGATCAAACAGAAAGGCTTCAACGTCCTCCACACCTCCTAACTTCCTAGGGATATAGGGATAGGCCGTACCATTAGGCCGACAAAATGCTACATATTGAAGGTAATACATTTGTATTCTGTCAGTGTGTCACAAATAATCAGTTAAGTTTCAATCAAAACCAAAAACCCAAGTGTGTGTGTGTGTGTGTGTGTGTGTGTGTGTGTGTGTGTGTGTGTGTGTGTGTGTGTGTGTGTGTATGTGTGTGTGTGTGTGTGTGTGTGTGTGTTTCTGATGCAAGTCTTGTACGATGATCTGTTTCTAAACACCTCCTTCTTTTCACACTTACCTATTGTGGACATAAGAATAAAAAACAAGATTTTCCTGTTGATGTCCCAGCTTGTTAACAGACAGCAGATTAAGCACTAATCACTGAAGTGGCTGGCAACGCGCACCCCTTCTCACAAATCAAATCAAACATGGACACACTCACACACACATGCATTTATACACCCAACCTACTTCCAAAACAAGACAGTTCGCACAAGGAGCGATTTGCCGATTTGCCCGGCCAGCCAAGCGTTAAATTAGTTAAATATCACTGGAGATGGGTTTGGTGTGATTGCATCACTTCTGGGTCAGCTGAGGTAGAGAAACCCCTCTGGTGGCTCTGTGCTTTCACACTCCAGGAAGTAAATCGGTCACACCCTGACTGGAGATGGCTCCGTTAGTGAGATCATGGAGAATCTATCCATTCAGATCCATCTCCTATTTATGTTTTAAAGGTATTGACCGGTGTTACTGAGGGGCTATGGTAACACACTCACACCGCCACATTGTCCCACTCTCTCTGTAGTTTAGGGAATAAATATCCCATTGAAGAATTACTGCTGTATGAGGCGACAGATGTGTTCCTGGAGGAATGTACGATGCAAGAAGAACATTACATTACCACATACCCT
>NC_143048.1:39895000-39930000 GCF_057628025.1 Oncorhynchus mykiss
ACAGAGTGTCTTAATGGCTGTAATATTCCAACCTAATGTGTCCTTCTGGACAGAGTGTCTGAATGGCAGTACTATTCCAACCTAATGTGTCCGTCTGGACAGAGTGTCTTAATGGCAGTACTATTCCAATCTAAGGTGTCCTTCTGGACAGAGTGTCTGAATGGCAGTACTATTCCAATCTAATGTGTCCTTCTGGACAGAGTGTCTTAATGGCAGTACTATTCCAACCTAATGTGTCCTTCTGGACAGAGTGTCTGAATGGCAATACTATTCCAATCTAATGTGTCCGTCTGGACAGAGTGTCTTAATGGCTGTACTATTCCAACCTAATGTGTCCTTCTGGACAGAGTGTCTGAATGGCAGTACTATTCCAACCTAATGTGTCCTTCTGGACAGAGTGTCTGAATGGCAGTACTATTCCAATCTAATGTGTCCTTCTGGACAGAGTGTCTTAATGGCAGTACTATTCCAATCTAATGTGTCCTTCTGGACAGAGTGTCTTAATGGCAGTACTATTCCAACCTAATGTGTCCTTCTGGACAGAGTGTCTTAATGGCAGTACTATTCCAACCTAATGTGTCCTTCTGGACAGAGTGTCTTAATGGCAGTACTATTCCAACCTAATGTGTCCTTCTGGACAGAGTGTCTGAATGGCAGTACTATTCCAATCTAATGTGTCCTTCTGGACAGAGTGTCTGAATGGCAGTACTATTCCAATCTAATGTGTCCTTCTGGACAGAGTGTCTGAATGGCAGTACTATTCCAACCTAAAGTGTCCGTAAGGACAGATGTCATGTTTTTCTTTTTGGATCCAGTGAATTATATTAGAAGGATCAGTATAGCAGACTCCCAAGTCCTAGACTAGTTCTCCTGCCAGGAAGCTCATCTGAACTGAGAGAGAGAGAGAGAGAGAGAGAGAGAGAGAGAGAGAGAGAGAGAGAGAGAGAGGTCTCTGAGTAGAATGGAAGTGATTGAGGCCAGAGATTATATCAGAGACATTCTAACCACTGAGTGTGCCTCACCACCAGGGAAACCAGCAGCTCATCACTGAAAGAGAAAAACAGCAGTCATTTCCTCTCTACCAAGAAACAGCTGGGGAAGTGTCTTATGAAATGGAAAATCTAAAATACAGTGCATTCGGAAAGTATTCCGACCCCTTGACTTATTTCACATTTTGTTAAGTTAAATCCTTGTTCTAAAATAGATTAAATTAAAACTCACTACAAAGAAACTCACTAATCTTTATCAATCTACACACAATACCCCATAATGACATTGCAATACTCCATGATTTACATAAGTATTCAGACTCTTTCCCATGAGAGTGTTGGACTAGTAACCGAAAGGTTGCAAGTTCAAATCCCCGAGCTGACAAGGTACAAACAAATCTGTCGTTCTGCCCCTGAACAGGCAGTTAACCCACTGTTCCTAGGCCGTCATTGAAAATAAGAATTTGTTCTTAACTGACTTGCCTGGTTAAATAAAGGTAAAAAAAAAAAAAAGACCCAAAATTGAGCTCAGGTGCATCCTATTGCCATTTATCATCCTTGAGATGTTTATACAACTTGATTGGACCTGTGGTAAATTGAATTGATTGGGCATTATTTGGAAAGTTACACATCTGTCTATACAAGGTCTCACAGTTGACAGTGCCCGTCAGAGCAAAAATCGAGCCATGAGGTTGAAGGAATTGTCTGTAGAGCTCTGAGACAGGATTGTGTCGAGGCATAAATCTAGGGAAGGGTACCAAAAAATGTCTGCAGCATTGAAGGTCCCCATGAACACAGTGGCCTTCATCATTCTTAAATGGAAGAAGTTTGGCTCCACCAAGACTCTTTCTTGAGCTGGCCTCCCGGCCAAACTGAGCAATCGGGGGAGAAGGGCATTGGTCAGGGAGGTGACCAAGAACTCGATGGTCACTCTGACAGAGCTCCAGAGTTCCTCTGTGGAGATGGGAGAACCTTCCAGAAGTGGCCAGACGGAAGCCACTCCTCAGTAAAAGGCACATAACAGCCCGCTGTGAGTTTGCTAAAAAGCACCTAAAGACTCTCAGACCATGAGAAACAATATTCTGTGGTCTGATGAAACCAAGCTTTAACTCTTTGACCTGAATGCCAAGTGTCACGTCTGGAGGAAACCTGGCAACATCCCAGTGGTGAAGCATGGTGGTGGAAGTATCATGCTATTTTTTCAGCGGTGGGGTCTGGGAGACTAGTCAGGATGGAGAGAAAAATGAACAGAGGAAAGTACAGAGAGATTCTTGTAGAAAAAATACACAGCCAAGACAACCTAGGAGTGGCTATGGGACAAGTCTCTGAATGTCCTTGAGTGCCCCAGCCAGAACCCATTCTTGAACCCGATCTAACATCTCTGGAGAGACCTGAAAATAGCTGTGCAGCGACGCTCCACGTCCAACCTGACAGAGCTAGAGATTATCTGCAGAGAAGAATGGGAGAAACTCCCCAAAGACTGGTGTGACAAGCTTGTAGCGTCATACCCAAGAAGACCTGAGGCTGTAATTGCTGCCAAAGGTGCTTCAACAAAGTACTGAGTAAAGGGTCTGAATACTTATGTAAATGTGATATTTCAGTTTTTTATTAGTAATACATTTTCAAAAGTTTCTAAAACCTGTTTTTGCTTTGTCATTATGGGGAATTGTGTATCGATTGATGAGGAAAAAAACAACAATTTAATCAATTTTAGAATAAGGCTGTAATGTAACAAAATGTGGAAAAAGTCAAGTGGTTTGAATACTTTCTGAATGCACCGAAAATGTATATTTGGACAATCTCTCAGGTATTACCTCATCTGTTTCAAATTATATTCTCATGTTCCTTACTGATTTAATGTAACCCTCGTTTCCCCTCCTTCTATCTGCCAAACCCATACCTGCTTAGCTTCAGATTCAGTGCAAAGCCAGAGGGACACACAAACACACACACACACACACACACACACACACACACACACACACACATACACACAGACCATGACCACATCTAAATTACCTTTATGCAACATATTCTCCCTCAGGTCTTTCTTCTGACAGGTCCGTCTAGAATGGAACCTTCCATCATTCCATCATCCTGCTGCAGACATTCTAATCTCCACTGTCTGGAGTGGACGTGAATGACTGACTGTCACCATGGAGACACCCTAAAGAACACTTTCACACTAGACTCATATTGAGCTGTACATATTGAGCCGTACATCCCATTAAATTATTCAAATTCCTAAATCTATAGAGCCACATTAGACATAGATGATATCACAGAGGAGACCAGGAAGTAGCCTATACATACACTACATTACCAAAAGTATGTGGACACCCATTTATCGATAATCTCATTCCAAAATCATGGCATTAATATGAAGTTGGTCCCCATTTTGCTGCTATTGCAGGCTCCACTCTTCTGGGAACGCTTTCCACTAGATGTTGGAACATTACTGCGGGGATTTGCTTCCATTCAGCCACAAGAGCATTAGTGAGGTCGGGCACTGATGTTGGGTGAATAGGCCAGGCTCACAGTTGGTATTCCAAATCCTCCCAGAGGTGTTCGTTGAGGTCATGTCTCTGTACAGGCCAGTCAAGTTCTTCCACACCGATCTCGACAAACCATTACTGTATGGACCTCGCTTTGTGCATGGCTGCATCGTCATGAAAGGGCCTTCCCCAAACTGTTGCCAGAAAGTTGTATGCACAGAATCATCTAGAATGTCATTGTATATTGAAGCGTGAAGATTTCAGCCCCATTCATCCTTATTCATCCTCTACCAAACTTTCCAGTTGGCACAATGTATTGGGGCAGGTAGCGTTCTCCTGTCATCCCCAGGTTTGTCCATCTCACTGCCAGATGGTGAAGAGTGATTCATCATTCCAGAGAACACATTTCCCCTGCTCCAGAGTTCAATGGTGGTGAGCTTAACACCACTCCAGCCGACACTTGGCATTAGGCTTGTGTGTGGTTGCTCAGCCATGAAAACCCATTTCATGAAGCTCTCGAGGAACAGTTATTGTGCTGACGTTGCATCCAGAGGCAGTTTGGAACTCGGTTGTGAGCGTTGTAACAAAGGACAGACGACAAACTCGGCAGTCTAGTTCTGTGAACTTGCGTGGCCTACCACTTCGCGGCTGAGCCGTTGTTGCCCTTAAACCTTTCCACTTCACAATAACAGCACTTACAGTTGACCGAGGCAGCTCTAACAGAGTATAAATTTGACAAACTGACTTGCTGCAAAGGTGGCATCCTGTGATGAAGCCACATTGAAAGTCACGTTGAAGTGCCACGTTGAAAGTCACTGAGATCTTCTGTAAGGCCATTCCACTACTAATGCTTGTCTACGTAGAAGTGCATAGATGCCACAACTGTGACATTCTCAACAGCAGGTGGAGGGAGGGAGGGAGGGAGGGAGGGAGGGAGGGAGGGAGGGAGGGAGGGAGGGAAGGAAGGAAGGAAGGAAGGAAGGAAGGAAGGGAGGGAGGGAGGGAGGGAGGGAGGGAGGGAGGGAGGGAGGGAGGGAGGGAGGGAGGGAGGGAGGGAGGGAGGGAGGGAGGGAGGGAGTGAAAGAGAGGGAGAGAGAGGGAGAGAGAGATAAAGAGAGAGTATGAGTGTGTGAAAGAGAGGGAGAGAGAGAGTATGAGTGTGTGAAAGAGAGGGAGTGAGAGAGAGGGAGAGAGATATACAGGTATATACAGTATAGAGAAAGAGAGAGATAGAGAGCGAGAGAGAGAGAGGGGGGGGGGGATGGGCTTGGTGGTAAGGTGTATGACCTATTAAAATGTATGTACACAGAAAACAAGTGTGCAATATAAATCTAAAACCAAAGAACATAATTTCCTTCACAACACCGAGGTGTGAGACAAGCCTGCAGTTTGAGTCCAAATCTTTTCAACATTTATATCAATCAATTAGCAGACCCAGGACTCACACTATTTGACACAAAATACCTGCTATATGCTGATGATTTGGTACTTCCATCACCAACCAAAGAAGGTCTTCAACAGAACCTTAACATTCTAGAGCAATTTTGCCATATTCGGGCACTGGCAGCAAATAAAATAAAATAAACGAAAATCATGATGTTCCAAAAAAAACAGATGTCAGAAACACAAATATAAATTCACAACACCATCATTGAAAACAGTAAAAATTGCTCAAACCTTGGTCTGACCATATCGGCATCGGGAAACTTTAATATGGCAGTGAATGCACTCAAAGAAAAAGCCCGCAGAGAGTTGTATGCAATAAAAATGTAATTATTCAATATCAACATCCCAGTTAGAATGTGGACCAAAATATCTGACAGTGTAATCCTACCAATAGCACCTTATGGAAGTGAGGTTTGGGTGCCACTCAATAAACTGGACTTTAAAATGTCGGACAAACATCCAATTAAAGCCCTACATGCAGAATTCTGTTGTAAAATTGAGAGAAATGCATCAACTAATGCATGTAGGGCAGAACTGGGCCTTTTTCCAGTGGTATGAAAACACAGAAAAGATCATAAAAATGTTGGCTATATCTAAATTCAAGTCCAAATTCAAGTCTGAAATTTGAAGCACTTCAAACCCAAGAGCTGAGCCCAGAAACGAGCGCCCTCTCAGTCAGCTGGTGTTGGACCTCACGGGCCAAGCTGACACCAGCACTGCTTCAAAAGAAAGAATTTCAATAAACAAAATCATGAACCAATCAAAGGACTCATATTTACAACATTGGAAAAACAAAAGAAAATCCCAAAGCCAACTAAATTGCTATCTGACCTTAAACAGAGAATGTGAATTGGCTTCGTGACCACCAATTGGCAATAGACACCGGCAGACATAAAATACATGGCTACCCAAAGAGGAGCGCATGTGGTCACTGCACGACTGGGGAGGTAGAAACAGAGATGTAAAGACATGGCTACCCAAAGAGGAGGGCATGGGGTCACGACTGGGGAGGTAGAAACAGAGATGTACTTTGTCCTTTACCATGATAAATATTCTTTACCAATAGATTCATTATTCACAGAAATTACTACATTGATTCCAAATGTTTACTTATTAAACCTAGATGAAAAACTAAAAATACTAATGGGCAAAGGCGCAATGGCTCCTCTTGCAGACAAATATGTATTTGCCTGGCACAGCCTGAGAGACACTGAATAATAAACAGTAACTTACTCATTAGTAGTATTTTTGTTATTACCATTGTTATTACTATTATTATTGTTGTTGTGATTATCATTCAGAATAGTAGTTGTATGGGTAGTAGGGGTGATGGTAATGATAGCAGTTTAATGATGGTGGTGGTGGTAGTAGTAGAAGTAATGATGATGGTAGTTGTAGTACTGATGTAATGGTGAAGATGACAGTTATTTAGTTATAAGTTAGTTATAATTTCATGTTTCATGTTTAGCTTTTTATATATATTACATTTCTTCTTCATATTATTATTTACTACCATTTTATATTATTATTTGTAATTGTTTATAATTTTATTACAATGTATATTGTATACATTGTTGCTTTGGCAATATTGACACAATTTTTTTCATTTAAAGCAGCTTGAATATAAATTTGAATTTGAGAGAGAGAGAGACTGTCTGTCTTGTCTTTTTGTCATTCTTTAATGAAACATTCTCATTTCATTAAAAACTTACCACCCCCCTTAAAATAAAACACCAAAATATATCCTGTACTGCATACGTACCATACAAACCTTTCCCTCTACCACACGATACAAAACAACCCCACACATCACAATAACCAAAAAACATTACCACTTCTGCAACCGTCTTCCCCAGCTATACAGACAGCCCCCCCAACACACCATATCTCCTGAAACATCAACACTTTTATCATTCTATAGAACTCAAATTCAACCCTAAGGCGCACACGGACCATCCCATTACATTTCAGTAAAGGGTCTGTTATCCCCCCATCTTTGACCCTGTTCCTCCTTGTTAGCCAAATAGCCAACTTCGCCTGAGCAAACAGACAATTCAACAAAACACATTTGGCCATCTCTTTATTTGAATACCTGTACCCCGTTATAAACATCCCAACAGTAAACTCCACCCCCAGCTTCTCACACAAACATCCCAACAATAAACTCCACCCCCAGCTTCTCACACAAACATCCCAACAGTAAACTCCACCCCCAGCTTCTCACACAAACATCCCAACAGTAAACTCCACCCCCATCTTCTCACACAAACATCCCAAGAGTAAACTCCACCCCCAGCTTCTCACACAAACATTCCAGCAGTAAACTCCACCCCCAGCTTCTCACACAAACATCCCAACAGTAAACTCCACCCCCAGCTTCTCACACAAAAATCCCAACAGTAAACTCCACCCCCAGCTTCTCACACAAACATCCCAACAGTAAACTCCACCCCCAGCTTCTCACACAAACATCCCAACAGTAAACTCAACCCCCAGCTTCTCACACAAACATTCCAACAGAGACATTAATGGCGTTAACCTGGAGCACACAGAAAACACATGAATCACAGTTTCTTTCATAACACAGAAAGGACACCCCTGCCCGATTCCCGGTTCAACCCGTACCAAACAGCTGTTAGTGGCCAGGGTTCCATGAAGAACCCTCCACTGGAGGTCCCCTGACCTCTTTGGTACTGGGGGTTTATAAAGCCCCTCCATCTAAAAACCACCATACTCTCCGCCCCACAACTGCCAGGCCCTCAGCACTGCAGAGTAAAAATCAGAGAGACCTGTTGTACTAAGCCTCTCCAGCCTCATGGGGAACAGCTGCCAGGCCCTCAGCACTGCAGAGTAAAAATCAGAGAGACCTGTTGTACTCAGCCTCTCCAGCCTCATGGGGAACAGCTGCCAGGTCCTCAGCACTGCAGAGTAAAAATTAGAGAGACCTGTTGTACTCAGCCTCTCCAGCTTCATGAGGAACAGCTGCCGGGTCCTCAGCACTGCAGAGTAAAAATCAGAGAGACCTGCTGGACTCAGCCTCTCCAGCTTCATGAGGAACAGCTGCCGGTCCAACCCTAATCTGCCAGCTCTCCTCAGCAGTGCGCATACAGGTTCACTCCAGCCGACATCAGTATGGTACAGCAGTCTCTGTGCCGCCTTTAGTCGGAAAGCAGCCACCCTGTTCTCCAGTTCCACCAGGCCCTGTCCTCCTACGTTAACGGTCACGTACAACACTGCCGCCATTAGCCAGTGATGGCCCGGCCAGAAGAAGTCCACCAGCTTGCATTGCAGGTCTGCGAGCAGACCGGCGGGGGGCGATGAGGACAGACAGTTTATGCCACAGGGAAGATGCCACCAGGTTGTTGATTATCAGCACTCTCCCTCTATATGACACCTGGGACAGGAGCCACCTCCACCTGGCCAGTCTTGACACCACTGCCTGTGACAGCCCCTCCCAGTTCTTGCTGACCAACCTCTCCGAGCCCAGGTACACCCCCAACACTTTAAGCCCTTCACAACCCCACTGCAAACCCCCTGGAAGCAGAGGAGGGGCCCTATCTCCCCATGCCCCTCATAACAAAGCTTTGCTCTTGCCCCAGTTTACCTTAGCTGATGAAGCTCACACGTACACCATCAGACCGGTCTCTAGTGCCTGCATATCCTGACCATCACAGGAACATCATCTGCAGTAATATCTAACAACTAATCTAACCTAACAATTTCACAACAACTACCTTATACATACGTGTAAAGGAATGAATAAGAATATGTACATAAAAATATATGAATGAGTGATGGCCAAACGGCATAGGCAAGATGCAGTAGATGGTATAGAGTACAGTATATACATAAGAGATGAGTAATGTAGAGTATGTGAACATTATATAAATTTTATATACATTATATAAATGTAAACATTATACTTCATTATATTAAATAAGTAGTATTTTTTGTTGTTGTAGTTTTCTATTCAATGCCATTACAGTATCCATTGACATAGGACTCAAATTGCATTTCCTATGCCTTCCACTAGAACAGTCTTTTAGAAATTGTTTCAGGCTTGTATTCTGAAAAAATGAGGGAGTAAGAGCAGTCTGAATGAGTGGACCCTGCCGTGTCATAGAGTGTTTTCATAAGCACGACCGAGAGAGTGCCTTTCTTGTTTACCTTTTATATTGACAACGTTATTGTCCGGTTGAAATATTATTGATTATTTAGGCTAAAAACAACCTGAGGAAAGAATATAAACATTGTTTGACATGTTTCTATAAACTTTACGGATACAATTAGGATTTTATGTCTGCCTGTTGTGACTGCTTTTGAGCCTGTGGATTACTGAAGAAAACAAGTGAACAAAACAGATGTTTTTGGATATAAAGATACACTTTATCGAACAAAAGGAACATTTATTAAATAAATTAATGTATTCTGAGTGCAACCATACGAAGATTATCAAATGTGATTAATTTTGTGTAACTCTTCTACTTGGTTACTGCTGGTTACTGTTCGTAAAGATTTGTCTACGAATAATCGTAAGGTATGCTTTTTATGCTTTTATGCTTTGCAAGAAGTTCATCTTTAAACCTATGTAAATTAGTTGTATTTTTCTGAATTCTTATTATTAGTATTTCTGTAATTGAATTTGTCTCTCTAAAATCTGACTGGATGTTGGCCAGGCGGGACGCTAGCGTCCCACATACCCTAGAGAGGTTAAAGTGGCTAGTGATACATTTATTACATCAATTTTTCCATTATTAAAGTGGCTAGAGTTGAGTCAGTAGGTTGGCAGCAGCCACTCAATGTTAGTGATGGCTGTTTAACAATCTGATGGCCTTGAGATAGAAGCTGTTTCTCAGTCTCTCGGTCCCCGCTTTGATGCACCTGTACTGACCTTGCCTTCTGGATGATAACGGGGTGAACAGGCAGTGGCTCGGGTGGTTGTTGTCCTTGATTATCTTGTTGGCCTTCCTTTCACATCGGGTGGTGTTGGTGTCCTGGAGGAAAGGTAGTTTGCCCCCGGTGAGAGAGCCTTACAGTTGTGGGCGGAGCAGTTGCTGTACCAGGCGGTGATATAGCCCAACAGGATGCTCTCGATTGTGCATCTGTAAAAGTTTGTGAGTGTTTTTGGAGACAAGCCAAATTTATTCAGCTTCCTGAGGTTGAAGAGGCGCTGCTGTGCCTTGTTCACCACGCTGTCTGTGTGGCTGGACCATTTCAGTTTGTCCGTGATGTGTACGCCGAGGAACTTAAATCTTTCCCCCCTCAGCACTACTCCCCATTGATGTGGATAGGGGGCTGCTCCCTCTGCTGTTTCCTGAAGTCCACGATCATCTCCTTTGTTTTGTTGACATTGAGAGTGAGGTCATTTTCCTGACACCACACTCCGAGGGCCCTCACCTCCTTACTGTAGGCCGTCTCATCATTGTTGGTAATCAAGCCTACCACTGTAGTGTCGTCTTCAAACTTGATGATTGAGTTGGAGGCGTGCATGGCCACGCAGTCATGGGTGAACAGGGAGTACAGGAGAGGGTTGAGAACGCACCCTTGTTGGGCCCCAGTGTTGAGGATCAGTGCCGTGGAGATTTTGACCTACCCTCACCACCTGAGGGCAGCCCGTCAGGAAGTCCAGGACCCAGTTGCACAGAGTGGAGTCGAGACCCAGGGTCTCAAGCTTAACGACGAGTTTGGAGGGTACTATGGTGTTAAATGCTGAGCTGTAATTGATGAACAGCATTCTTACATAGGTCTTCCTCTTGTCCAGACGGGTTAGGGCAGTGTGTATTGTGATTGCGATTGTGTCGTCTGTGGACCTATTGGGGCGGTAAGCAAACTGGAGTGGGTCTAGGGTGTGAGGCAGGGTGGAGGTGATATGGTCCTTGACTCTCAAAGCACTTCATGATGACGGAAGTGTCTCCTTAAGCGCTACCTGTGGGAGTTCCTGTCTAAGACACCTAAATAGAACCCCCCCCTCTCTCCCTGTGTTTTTCGCATACACATTTATAAACCCACATTGTTAATTTATGCTTTTACAACAAGCAGCCTACCTCTACACACCTCCATTGAGGAACACATTTTTACAGACAGACCCGGTACAAGAAGAACTTCCACCCCTGCACTAAAATTTGTCCCATGGCTCAACACACTTGCCCCTTTCCACCGGAGCCCCCAATCGACTTCATTCAACACATCACTATGCGTCTCCTGCAGAAACAACACCTGTATTTTTTGTTTGTTTTACATATTCACCCAACACTTTCCCGCATATCTGGCACCATTTATATTGAGTGATCCTTCACAAATAGTCTACATAAAAAGTTGGAAAAAAACTCCTCTGGTCATCCAGGCATCGGTCGGACGGTGCGCTGTCTGAGTGGGAAGTACTGGTGGCCCACTTTGGCTAAGGACGTGAGGGTTTATGTATCGGCGCAGACCGACACATTCGCATTGGGGGACCGGGTCTGGCTCTCGACCCAAAACCTGCCCCTCCGCCTGCCCTGCTGGAAGCTGGGTCCACGGTTTGTGGGGCCATTTAAAGTCCTGAGGAGACTGAACGAGGTGAGTTACAGGTTACAGCTTCCCCCCCGATTACCGTATCAACCCCTCGTTCCATGTGTCTCTCCTCAGGCTGGTGGTGGCTGGCCCACTCCAGGACTCTGAGGTAAAGGAGGTTCCTCCGCCCCCTCTGGACATTGAGGGGGCCCAGGCGTTCTCCGTTCGCTCCACAATCAATTTGAGGCGTCGGGCGAGGGGCCTTCAGTACTTCGTGGACTGGGAGAGGTATGGTCCGGAGGATAGATGCTGTTTTCCGGTGGAGGACGTGTTGGACCCTTCAATGCTGCGGGAGTTCTACCTTCTCCGTCCGACCCTCCGGGTCGTCCCCGAGGCCAGTGTCAGTGCGCTGCTGGAGCCGCGCGTCAAGGGGGGAGTACTGTCACGACTTCTACCGAAGTCGGTTCTTCTCCTTGTTCGGGTGGTGTTCGGCGGTCGACATCACCGGTCTTCTAGCCATCGTCGATCCATTTTTCATTTTCCATTTGTTTTGCTTTGTTTTCCCACACACCTGGTTTTCATTCCCTCATTACGTGTTGTCTATCTAACCTTCTGTTCCCCCTATGTCTTTGTGAGGAATTGTATGTTGTAAGTGCTTGTGCAAATTGTTGTCTGGTAATTTGTAACTACCACCTTTGTCGAAGGGGTAGAAAGAGGCGAAATTGGCACCAACACACCCCTTACAAATATTCTACAAGCATTTAGCCTACCAACCAAATTTGCTCTTTTCATTAACAAAACCAAAGCTTTGTTTATTCAAGAAGCGGAATGTATAAATTCAGCTCCTACCTGTTCACCGCTAGGCTGAGAAGCCATTGCGCACACAACACCTTCCAAACCCCAGGAAACTAACTCTGTCCCCTTCCAACCTAAACTTTGAAAGAACCTGTGAATACCGCTAAAACAAATAATGCATTAACCCTCCACCATAGAAAATAAAATTGAAAGAAAATACCAAAGACCAAAGACCAAAGACAGAATCAAGAAAGTTATGTAGGACAGAGCCCTCCACACCAAACACTCAAAATCCCAGTATGTACTGCAGGAGAGAGAGAGAGAGAAAGACAGAGAGAGAGAGAGAGAAAGATAGAGAGAGAGAGAGAGAGAGAGAGAGAGAGAGAGAATGAGACAGAGAGAGCGAGACAGAGAGAGCGAGACAGAGAGAGCGAGACAGAGAGAGATTGAGAGAGAGAGAGAGAGAGAGAGACAGAGAGAGATTGAGAGAGAGAGAGAGAGAGAGACAGAGAGATTGAGAGAGAGAGAGAGACAGAGAGAGATTGAGAGAGAGAGAGAGAGACAGAGAGAGAGACAGACAGACAGACAGACAGACAGACAGACAGACAGACAGACAGACAGACAGACAGACAGACAGAGAGAGAGAGAGATTCTCATTAAGTGTGCTATTTTCTTCCACTGTTCAGAGGAATGATGATGAGTAGAGGAAGTTTGTTGTGTGTATGAACCTGTAATGCCTGTAATGGCTGTAATCTAGTGTCTAAATGTTGGAGAGAGGCTGTAATTCATTCACAATTACCCAAAGAGGAACATGACATGCTCTCTATTTTTGTCTCTGTCTGTCTCGTATTCTCCTGTTGTGTCTCTCTCTGTCTCACCTTTCTCCATGCATCAATTCAATTCAATTCAATTCAAGGGCTTTATTGGCATGGGAAACATGTGTTAACATTGCCAAAGCAAGTGAGGTAGATAATATATAAAGTGAATATATAAAGTGAAATAAACAATAAAAATGAACAGTAAACATTACACATATACATCTGTCTCTCTCTTTCTATCTTTGTGTTTCTCTCCCCTCTCTCTGTGTGTCTCTTTCTCCCCCTCCTTGTTTCTCTCTCACACTCTCTATTTGTCTCTCTCCCCTTCTTCTTTGTCTCTCTTCTACCAAACTCTCTTTGTGTTTCTCTCTACCCTCTATCTTTGTCTCTCGCTCTCCCTCTCTCTTGTGTCTCTCTCCACGTTTGCCATTGTGTCTTTCTATTCACTTTTGTATTTGTCTCCATCCCTCTCTCTCTTTGTGTCTCTGTCTGTCTCCCCCTCTGTCTTTGTCTCTCTCTCTCTCTCTCTCTCTCTCTCTCTCTCTCTCTCTCACACACTCTCTCTTTGTCTCTCCTTCTACCAAACTCTCTTTGTTTCTCTCTAGCCCTCTATCGTTGTCTCTTTCTCAATCTGTCTCTCTTTGTGTCTCTCTCCCCCTTTCTTTTTGTGTGTATGTCTCTCCCCCTCTATGTTTCTCTTTCTACACATCTCTCTTTGCCTCTCTTTCTCTCCCTCTCTCCTCATGTTTCCCTGTCTCTCCCGTCTCTCTTTCTGTGTCTCTCTCCCTCTGCCTCTCTGTGTCTCTCTCTCCCATTCTCTCTAATGTGTCTCTCTCTGCCTCTCTCTTTGTGTCTCTCTCTACCCCTCTCTCTTTGTCTCTCTCTCTCCCCCTCTCTCTGTGTCTCTCTCGCCCTCTCTCTTTCTCTCTCTCTCCTTCTCTCTCTTTGTGCCTCTCTCTCTTCCCCTATCTCTGTGCCTCTCTCTCTACCCCTCTCTCTGTCTCTCTCGCCCTCTCTCTTTCTCTCTCTCGCCCTCTCTCTTTCTCTCTCTCTCCTCTCTCTTTGTGTCTCTCTCTCTTCCCCTATCTCTGTGTCTCTCTCTCTCCCCTCTCCATTTGTCTCTCTTTCTATCCCCCTCTCTTTGTCTCTCTCTGTGTCTCTCATGCTCTCTCTTTCTCTCTCTTTCCTTCTCTCTCTTTGTGTCTCTCTCTCCACCTCTATCTGTCTCTCTCACCCTCTCTCTGTGTCTCTTTCTCCCCATCTCTCTTTGTGTCTCTCTCTCCCATTATTTCTTTGTGAGTCTCTCTCTCTCCCTGTTTCTTTGTCTCTATTTCACCTCGCTCTCTTTCTGTCTCTCTCCCCATCTCTCTTTGTGTCTCTCACGCTCCTCCTCTCTCTTTGTTTTTCTCTATCCCCCTCTCTATTTGTCTCTCTTTCCCTCTCTGTCTCCCCCCTCTCTTTGTCTCTCTCTCCACCTTTCTCTTTTCGTGTTTCTTTCTCTCCCCATCTCTCTCTGTCTCTCTCTCCCATCTCTCATTTGTGTCTCTCTCTCCCCCTCTCTCTGTCTCTCTCTTCCCATCTCCTTGTCTCTCTCTCCCCCTCTAAAATTGTCTCTCCCTTTCCCTCTCTCTCTCGTGTATCTCTCTCCCCCTCTCTCTTTGTGTCTCTCTCTCTCAACGTTTGTCTTTGTGTCTCTCCCCCTATCTCTCTGTGTCTCTCATGCTCTCTCTTTCTCTCTCTTTCCTTCTCTCTCTTTGTGTGTCTCTCACCCCCTCTAACTTTGTGTATCTCTCTCTCCCCCTCTGTCTTTGTGTATCTCTCTATCCCCCTCTCTCTATGTTTCTCTCTCCCTCTCTCGCTCTCTTTGTCTCTTTCTCCCCATCTCTCTTTGTCTCTCTCTCTCCATGGTTGTCTTTGTGTCTCTCATGCTCTCTCGTTCTTTATTTGTGTCTCTCTCCCCCTCTCTCTTTGTGTCTCTGTCTCTCTCCCCCTCTGTGTGTGTCTCTTTCTACCCCTCTCTCTTTGTCTCTCTTTCCCCTCTCTCTTTGTGTATCTCTCTCTCCCCCTCTCCACTCTCAGGTTCATTGTTTTTGCAGTGTTAAAGGAGACTTGATGCCTTTAAGTGTGTGCGTCTTAGTAAACGCTTATCAGTGCATGTCCGTAAGTGTATACTTCCTTATTTAGTGTACACTCTATAGTTTGAGTGTATAGTGTGCTGGAGTCACCAGTGTTCCCCATTGTCCCTATAATCCTAGCATGATGTCTGTCTCCTAAAGACTTCACCATATTGATTGTCTGTATGAAGCCTCTACACACTCCTTAGGAAGGTGACATCACGACCCCGTATTTTATCACCATGTCCGTTTCCTGCAATACCTCCACAAACCACTACAAACATCTCTCCCATTGACTTTGACCTTGTTTTAGTAAAAAAAAAAAAATCTAATTCAACTACAAAGGTGTTTGTGTTAGAAATGGATATATAATGACTGCTTTCTTTTTCTGTTTTTACTCTGTTTTCAGTAGATGTGTCATTTTTCCCTCCCAAACCAAATTCCTTTGGTTTTGCTCGTCAGTGTTAATAGTTGTCGCACAGCTTTACCATCTGCTTGACACCATGTACGTGCTTACCACTAATGTAATCCCATTCAGTAAAGTGAATCCGGATGTTTTTTTCAGGGTTGAGCAACTGGTGGCCCGCAGATAATATATTTAAAATAAATGGAACTCAGTCGGGGTCTTAATTTACTGTTGTGAGTTAGAATAGTAGAATACACAAGGTGGAATTTACAAATGTGGCTGTGCATCAGCAGTTTTCTTACGTCAGTCACTGGCAGTCACTCAATGAGCCCATGTCGGCTAACATTTTTTAGATTAGTACGTTTTTTTTTTAAAGTTATTTTTATTCAATGTCCGAAACATGCAATATACCTACAGTGAAGCCGCTCAACAACTACACCACACCAGTCATCCAACAGACTCCCATTCAGAACGACACACATTAGCATCCAGGGTCAATGCCCTGCTCAAGGGCACATTGACAGATCTCCCACCAGGCCAAAAAACGTGAACCCGAACCCTCTAGATCCCCCCACAGTTCCCCAATAGCTGTCCCTCAACCATTCGGAAGCCCTCCCACAGTCCCCCCATGAAGAAAAAATAATAACCCCCAAGAACCCCCCCAATGCTCCAACAACCAAGAAAATGAATTAAAAACAAAAAAGAAAAAGACAGAAGAAAACAGCAAACAACACTGCAAAAAAATAATAATAATAACATAAAAAATGACAAAATATACAACTAAAAATCAAAGGACATCAAGGACAACTAATATCAAAACAGCAATGGCAACTGTATATGTTTGTGTGCATGTCTGGCACTGTGACATGTATGTCTGTTTTCTTGTATGCGTTTATTTGAATGAGTGTTTTTTATTTATTAATTATGTCACCTTCATTTAACCCGGTAGCAATAAGATAGGTCATAGTGGCGAGGTAATTACGATATAGTAATTAAACAGTGGAGTGTGTCCGGACCACAGGCCCTCTGATTTGACACACTGAACTCTATCAGAGAAGTAGTTGGTGAACCAGGCGAGGCAGTCATTTGAGAAACCAAGGCTTTTGAGTCTGCCGATAAGAATGTGGTGATTGACAGAGTCGAAAGCCTTGGCCAGGTCGATGAATACAGCTCCACAGTATTTTCTCTTATCGTTGGCAGTTATGATATTGTTTAGGACCTTGAGAGTGGCTCAGGTGCACCCATGACCAGCTCTGAAACCAGATTGCATAGTGGAGAAGGTGCGGTGGGATTCAAAATGGTCCGTGATCTAGTTGTTAACTTGGCTTTCGAAGACCTTAGAAAGGCAGGGAAGGATGGATATAGGTCTGTAGCAGTTTGGGTCTAGAGTGTCTCCCCCTTTGAAGATGGGGATGACCGTGGCAGCTTTGCAATCTTTGGGGATGTCAGATGATACGAAAGAGCGGTTGAACAGGCTAGTAATAGGGGTTGCAACAATTTTGGCAGGTAATTTTAGAAAGAGAGGATCCAGATTGTCTAGCCAGGCTGATTTGTAGGGGTCCAGATTTTGTAGCTCTTTCAGAACATCAGGAATCTGGATTTGGGTGAAGGAGAAATGAAGGAGTCTTGGGTGAGTTGCTGTGGGGGGTGCAGGGCAGTTGGGCAGGGGTAGCCAGGTGGAAAGCATGGCCAGCCGTAGAAATATGCTCATTGAAATTCTCAGTTATCGTGGATTTATCGTTGGTGACAGTGTTTCCTAGCCTCAATGCAGTGGGCAGCTGGGAGGAGGTGCTCTTATTCTCCATGGACTTTACAGTGTTCCAGACCTTTTTTGAGTTTGTGCTACAGGATGCAAATTTCTGTTTGAAAAAGCTAGCCTTAGCTTTCCTAACTGACTGTGTATATTGGTTCATAACTTCCCTGAAAAGTTGCATATCACGGGGGCTTTTTGATGCTAATGCAATACGTCACAGGATGTTTTTGTGCCGGTCAAGGGCAGTCAGGTCTGGAGTGAACCAAGGGCTATATCTGTTCCTGGATCTACATTTTTTGAATGGGGTATGCTTATTTAAGATGGTGAGGAAGGCACTTTTAAAAAATAACCAGGCATCCTCTACTGATGGGATGAGGTCAATATCCTTCCAGGATACCCGGGCCAGGTCGATTAGATAGGCCTGCTCGCTAAAGTGTTTTAGGGAGCATTTGACAGTGATGAGGGGTGGTCATTTGACAACAGACCCATTGCGATGAAGGAAATGAGTAGACAGGGCTCTAACTCCTCTAGCTCCACAATGAAATAGGGTGCAGGCCAGGCAGCAGGCTGTTAGCCAGCCTGCCAGCATAGTGGAGTCTGCCACTAGCACAGTCAGTGTAGTCAGCTCAGCTATCACCATTGAGACCGTGTCTGTGCCTCGACCTAGGTTGGGCAAAACTAAACATGGCGGTGTTCGCCTTAGAAATCTCACTAGGATAAAGACCACCTCCATTCCTGTCATTATTGAAAGAGATCATGATACCTCACATCTCAAAATAGGGCTACTTAATGTTAGATCCCTTACTTCAAAGGCAATTATAGTCAATGAACTAATCACTGATCATAATCTTGATGTGATTGGCCTGACTGAAACATGGCTTAAGCCTGATGAATTTACTGTGTTAAATGAGGCCTCACCTCCTGGCTACACTAGTGACCATATCCCCCGTGCATCCCGCAAAGGCGGAGGTGTTGCTAACATTTACGATAGCAAATTTCAATTTACAAAAAAAAAAAATGACGTTTTCGTCTTTTGAGCTTCTAGTCATGAAATCTATGCAGCCTACTCAATCACTTTTTATAGCTACTGTTTACAGGCCTCCTGGGCCATATACAGCGTTCCTCACTGAGTTCCCTGAATTCCTATCGGACCTTGTAGTCATAGCGGATAATATTCTAATCTTTGGTGACTTTAATATTCACATGGAAAAGTCCACAGACCCACTCCAAAAGGCTTTCGGAGCCATCATCGACTCAGTGGGTTTTGTCCAACATGTCTCTGGACCCACTCACTGTCACAGTCATACGCTGGACCTAGTTTTGTCCCATGGAATAAATGTTGTGGATCTTAATGTTTTTCCTCATAATCCTGGACTATCGGACCACCATTTTATTACGTTTGCAATTGCAACAAATAATCTGCTCAGACCCCAACCAAGGATCATCAAAAGTCGTGCTATAAATTCACAGACAACACAAAGATTCCTTGATGTCCTTCCAGACTCCTTCTGCCTACCCAAGGACGCCAGAGGACAAAAATCAGTTAACCACCTAACTGAGGAACTCAACTTAACCTTGCGCAATACCCTAGATGCAGTTGCACCCCTAAAAACTAAAAACATTTCTCATAAGAAACTAGCTCCCTGGTACACAGAAAATACCCGAGCTCTGAAGCAAGCTTCCAGAAAATTGGAACGGAAATGGCGCCACACCAAACTGGAAGTCTTCCGACTAGCTTGGAAAGACAGTACTGTGCAGTACCGAAGAGCCCTTACTGCTGCTCGATCATCCTATTTTTCTAACTTAATTGAGGAAAATAAGAACAATCCGAAATTCCTTTTTGATACTGTCGCAAAGCTAACTAAAAAGCAGCATTCCCCAAGAGAGGATGACTTTCACTTTAGCAGTGATAAATTCATGAACTTCTTTGAGGAAAAGATTATGATTATTAGAAAGCAAATTACGGACTCTTCCTTAAATCTGCGTATTCCTTCAAAGCTCAGTTGTCCTGAGTCTGCACAACTCTGCCAGGACCTAGGATCAAGAGAGACACTCAAGTGTTTTAGTACTATATCTCTTGACACAATGATGAAAATAATCATGGCCTCTAAACCTTCAAGCTGCATACTGGACCCTATTCCAACTAAACTACTGAAAGAGCTGCTTCCTGTGCTTGGCCCTACTATGTTGAACATAATAAACGGCTCTCTATCCACCGGATGTGTACCAAACTCATTAAAAGTGGCAGTAATAAAGCCTCTCTTGAAAAAGCCAAACCTTGACCCAGAAAATATAAAAAACTATCGGCCTATATCGAATCTTCCATTCCTCTCAAAAATTTTAGAAAAGGCTGTTGCGCAACAACTCACTGCCTTCCTGAAGACAAACAATGTATACGAAATGCTTCAGTCTGGTTTTAGACCCCATCATAGCACTGAGACGGCACTTGTGAAGGTGGTAAATGACATTTTAATGGCATCGGACCGAGGCTCTGCATCTGTCCTCGTGCTCCTAGACCTTAGTGCTGCTTTTGATACCATCGATCACCACATTCTTTTGGAGAGATTGGAAACCCAAATTGGTCTACACGGACAAGTTCTGGCCTGGTTTAGATCTTATCTGTCGGAAAGATATCAGTTTGTCTCTGTGAATGGTCTGTCCTCTGACAAATCAACTGTAAATTTCGGTGTTCCTCAAGGTTCCGTTTTAGGACCACTTTTGTTTTCACTATATATTTTACCTCTTGGGGATGTTATTCGAAAACATAATGTTAACTTTCACTGCTATGCAGATGACACACAGCTGTACATTTCAATTAAACATGGTGAAGCCCCAAAATTGCCCTTGCTAGAAGAATGTGTTTCAGACATAAGGAAGTGGATGGCTGCAAACTTTCTACTTTTAAACTCGGACAAAACAGAGATGCTTGTTCTAGGTCCCAAGAAACAAAGAGATCTTCTGTTGAATCTGACAATTAATCTTAATGGTTGTACAGTCGTCTCAAATAAAACTGTGAAGGACCTCGGCGTTACTCTGGACCCTGATCTCTCTTTTGAAGAACATATCAAGACCATTTCAAGGACAGCTTTTTTCCATCTACGAAACATTGCAAAAATCAGGAACTTTCTGTCCAAAAATGATGCAGAAAAATTAATCCATGCTTTTGTCACTTCCAGGTTAGACTACTGCAATGCTCTACTTTCCGGCTACCCGGATAAAGCACTAAATAAACTTCAGTTAGTGCTAAATACGGCTGCTAGAATCCTGACTAGAACCAAAAAATTTGATCATATTACTCCAGTGCTAGCCTCTCTACACTGGCTTCCTGTCAAAGCAAGGGCTGATTTCAAGGTTTTACTGCTAACCTACAAAGCATTACATGGGCTTGCTCCTATCTATCTCTCTGATTTGGTCCTGCCGTACATACCTACACGTACGCTACGGTCACAAGACGCAGGCCTCCTAATTGTCCCTAGAATTTTTAAGCAAACAGCTGGAGGCAGGGCTTTCTCCTATAGAGCTCCATTTTTATGGAACGGTCTGCCTACCCATGTCAGAGACGCAAACTCGGTCTCAACCTTTAAGTCTCTACTGAAGACTCATCTCTTCAGTGGGTCATATGATTGAGTGTAGTCTGGCCCAGGAGTGGGAGGGTGAACGGAAAGGCTCTGGAGCAACGAACCACCCTTGCTGTCTCTGCCTGGCCGGTTCCCCTCTTTCCACTGGGATTCTCTGCCTCTAACCCTATTACAGGGGCTGAGTCACTGGCTTTACTGGGGCTCTCTCATGCCGTCCCTGGAGGAGGTGCGTCACCTGAGTGGGTTGAGTCACTGATGTGGTCATCCTGTCTGGGTTGGCGCCCCCCCCCCCCCCCCTTAAGTTGTGCCGTGGCGGAGGTCTTTGTGGGCTATACTCAGCCTTGTCTCAGGATGGTAAGTTGGTGGTTGAAGATATCCCTCTAGTGGTGTGGGGGCTGTGCTTTGGCAAAGTGGGTGGGGTTATATCCTTCCTGTTTGGCCCTGTCCGGGGGTGTCCTCGGAGTGGGCCACAGTGTCTCCTGACCCCTCCTGTCTCAGCCTCCAGTATTTATGCTGCAGTAGTTTATGTGTCGGGGGGCTAGGGTCAGTTTGTTATATCTGGAGTACTTCTCCTGTCCTATTCGGTGTCCTGTGTGAATCTAAGTGTGCGTTCTCTAATTCTCTCCTTCTCTCTTTCTCTCTCTCGGAGGACCTGAGCCCTAGGACCATGCCCCAGGACTACCTGACATGATGACTCCTTGCTGTCCCCAGTCCACCTGGCTGTGCTGCTGCTCCAGTTTCAACTGTTCTGCCTTATTATTATTTGACCATGCTGATCGTTTATGAACATTTGAACATCTTGGCCATGTTCTGTTATAATCTCCACCCGGCACAGCCAGAAGAGGACTGGCCATCCCACATATGCTCTCTCTAATTCTCTCTTTCTTTCTCTCTCTCGGAGGACCTGAGCCCTAGGACCATGCCCCAGGAATACCTGACATGATGACTCCTTGCTGTCCCCAGTCCACCTGACTGTGCTGCTGCTCCAGTTTCAACTATTCTGCCTTATTATTATTCGACCATGCTGGTCATTTATGAACATTTGAACATCTTGACCATGTTTTGTTATAATCTCCACCCGGCACAGCCAGAAGAGGACTGGCCACCCCACATAGCCTGGTTCCTCTCTAGGTTTCTTCCTAGGTTTTGGCCTTTCTAGGGAGTTTTTCCTAGCCACCGTGCTTCTTCACCTGCATTGCTTGCTGTTTGGGGTTTTAGGCTGGGTTTCTGTACAGCACTTTGAGATATCAGCTGATGTACGAAGGGCTATATAAAATAAATTTGATTGATTGATTGATTGAAATGAGTCAGTGATCGCTGAGATCTTGGTTGAAGACAGCAGAGGTGTGTTTGGAAGGCAAGTTGGTTAGGATGATATCTATGACGGTGCCCGTGTTTACGGATTTGGGGTTGTACCTGGTAGGTTCATTTATAATTTGTGTGAGATTGAGGGCATCAAGATTAGATTGTAGGAAGGCCGGGGTGTTAAGCATGCCCCAGTTTAGGTCACCTAGCAGCACAAGCTCTGAAGATAGATGGGGACAATCAATTCACATATGGTGTCCAGGGCACAGCTGGGTGCAGAGGGTGGTCTATAGCAAGCGACAACGGTGAGAGACTTGCTTCTGAAAAGGTGGATTTTTAGAAGTAGAAGCTCGAATTGTTTGGGCACAGACCTGGATAGTATGACATAACTCTGCAGGCTATCTCTGAAGGTAGATTGCAACTCCGCCCCCTTTGGCAGTTCTATCTTGGCGGAAAATGATAAAGTTAGGGATGAAAATTTCAAGGTTTTTGTTGGTTTTCCTAAGCCAGGATTCAGACACGGCTAGGACATCCGGGTTGGCAGAGTGTACTAAGGCAGTGAATAAAACAAACTTGGGGAGGAGGCTTCTAACGTTAACATGCATGAAACCAAGGCTTTTACGGTTACAGAAGTCAACAAATTAGAGCGCCTGGGGAATGGGAGTGGAGCTAGGCACTGCTGGGCCTGGATTAAGCTCTACATCACCAGAGGAACAGAGGAGGAGTAGGATAAGGGTACGGCTAAAGGCTATAAGAACTGGTCGTCTAGTACGTTCGGAACAGAGAGTAGAAGGAGCAGTTTTCTGGGCGCGATATAATAGATTCAAGGCATAATGTACAGACAAAGGAATGGTAGAATGTGAATACAGCGGAGGTAAACCTAGGCATAGATTGATGATGAGAGAGATATTGTCTCTAGAAAAATCATTTAACGAGGTGTTGTCACCGCATGTGCGGGAGGTGGAACTGAATGGTTAGCTAAGGCATATTGAGCAGGGCTAGAGGCTCTACAGTGAAATAAGACAATAATCACTAACCAGAACAGCAATGGACAAGGCAAATTGACATTAGGGAAAGGCGTGCGTAGCAGAGTGGTCATAGGGTTCCAGTGAGAGGTTAAGCTGGCAGGAGACACGGCGATTCAGACAGCTATCGGCCCAGAGCTAGCAAGCTAGCAGAAGGGCCTTGGAGGTACGTCGCGACGGAAGAAGTCTGTTGTAGCCTCCTCGTGCGGTTCCGTCTGCAGACCAGCTGTGAAGCAAAGGTGCCCAGTCCAATTGGCAAAATAGGTATAGTGGCCCAAGATATTGGCAGATATGTCCGATATGCTCTAGACAGCTAGCGGGCAGCTGCTAGCAGGCTAGCAGATGGGTATTCAGGGGAGGTCGCGACGGAGGGGCCTGTTGCAAAAAGAACCCTCGGGCAGATTACGTCGGTAGTCCAGTCGTGATGGATTAGCAGGGCATCGTGTAGTAAAGGGGTCCATGCCAATTGGCAAAATAAGTGTTGTAGCCCAAGGAATGGCTGATGGACCTCTTCAGCTAGCCGGGAGATGGGTCTAGCATAGGCTATCTCCAGGCTAATTGGCGCTTGCTTCGGGTCAGAGACGTAAGTCTGGTATGCTCTGGTTTGAATCGCGTTGTGCAAACTGGCGAGAGATTTCAAAGCTAGAGGTTAGCTGATGACCGCTAGCAGTGGTTAGCTGACTACTAGCTAGTAGCTAGTTAGCTGGCTAGCTTCTGATGGGGGATTCTGGTTCGAAAGTAAATAAAAATACTGTAGAAAATAACAGATCCACACCACATTGGGTGAGGCGGGATGCAGGAGAGTATATTGAAGTTGAGGTTTAGGAAAAATATTTTTTAAAAGATAGGAGAAGAAAAAATATATAAAAGATATATACACAGGACATGGGACAAGATGAGAACAAAGACGTCTGACTGCTACGCCATCTTGGTAGTTTGGGGTGTGTATGTGTATATGCATGTGCATGTGCACAAACACTTGCACGGCATCAGCCTCAGGCAAACCGGCATTAGCTATAAATACGTTGCCCTTCGGTGTCATTCAAACGTTAGTTAGTCTAGCCAGCTATCTAAACTTGTAGAAATCATGCTGACACTCAGATATCATGTTAACATGGCAAAATGTGTAGAATTCCAGGAAATTAGCTCAAAAAACGGCATTTCTTTACACCCTATAGCAAAATGTGTAAAATTGTCCACGTTGGCCATCCCTGTTTTGTGTGAACTAGAGTAATGCCTGGTATACAATGCATTCAGTGTGTGTGTGTGGGGGGGGGGGGGGGGTCTACAATTGGACACCTGTGGCCTGTAAAGGAGAGAGGTGAGTCATCCTGATCTGTTGGGGCGACTTGTCGCCTCGGTTCAGCTGAAAGAGAAAGGGAGAGAGGGAGAAAGAGAAGGTGAGAAAAGAAAAGAGAGACGAGAAACTGTTAACAAGAGAGGGGGGTGTTTTTGAGAAAGCCAATTAAATTGGCACTGATTCCCATGGTCTTTAATTAACTGTGTGTTTGTGGATGTCTTTGTCAGTGTGTGTGTGTGTGTGTGAGAGAGAGAGAGTCGCCCCCTGCCCCTTTGACAATGACAGCGAGCAAATTTGCTGTCCAGCAGGTAGTGTAGGACAGGCGCTCTCTCTGATATCCGCCACTCAAACAGAATTACTGTGAAAAAGGTTACCCATGAAAGCAAGGAACACACACACATGCACACACAGCCTCAGTCACTTCAGCGTGTGGGCCAATGACAGCAGCCTGTGATTGGCTTAACTCTCAGGACAGCCAGGTCGCTCCAGATCCAAGGAGAAATACGACGTCTGTCCAGGTAGCCAAGACGTCAGGAAATTACTTAGAAAATGGCCTCTAGGGGAAATGGTGAGCGCTATTACTATCAAGTAGGCATGCGGTTCACTCAGGCTCTGTGGACAGGGATGACCAAGCTCTGGTTCCAGTGGTGACTCCATTATATATTTTGTATTCACTACCCTTCAAAAGTTTGGGGTCACTTAGAAATGTATTTGTTTTTGAAAGAAAAGCCATTTTTTTGACCATTAAAATAACAGAAAATTGATCAGACATACAGTGTAGACATTATTAATGGTGTAAAGGACTATTGTGGTCAAAATTGGTTTGTGAAATGAAAAAATGGGAAAGTGGTGCGTCCATATGTATTCACCCCTTTTGCTATGAAGCCCCTAAATGAGATCAGGTGCAACCAATTACTTTCAGAAGTTACATACTTAGTTAAATAAAGTTATCCTGTGTGCAAACAAAGTGTCACATGATCTGTCACATGATCTCAGTATATATACACCTGTTCTGAAAGGCACAAGAGTCTGCAACACAACTAAGAAAGGGGCAACACCAAGCAAGCAGAACAATGAAGACCAAGAAGCTCTCCAAACAGGTCAGGAACACAGTTGTGGAGAAGTACAGATCAGGGTTGGGTTATAAAAAAAATATCAGAAACTTTGAACATCACCACGGAACACCATTAAATCCATTATAAAATGTTTTAAATAATATGGCACCATAACAAACCTGCAAAGAGAGGGCCACCCACCAAAACTCACGGACCAGACAAGGAGGGCATTGATCATATAGGCAACAAAGAGACCAAAGATGACCCTGAAGGAGCTGCAAAGACCACTTTAAAACCTGTTGAGGACATGGCAGATTTACGCCCCCTTTGGAGAAATTGGGTACCCCTAGAAAACTGAAAAAAAAATTGTAAAAAATTGCTAATATATGCATATAATAATTATTATTGGATAGAAAACACTCTAAAGCTTCTAAAACCGTTGGAATTATGTCTGTAAGTATAGCAGAACTCACAGGGCATGCATTCTTCCAAACTAGTTTTGTGGTCATGAAAGTTGGAGCAACTTTGACGTCATCGCCCCCACCCTTCCCAACCACTTATGGATCTGACACTTTACATCTCTTCCACTAGATGTCCTCATTCTGTAGAGCGTTCAATCGTTCAAATCGCGCGAGAATTGACACTATGGGAGTGATTTGAGTAAGTGCCGCGAGAAAAAACCTGTGCGTTAGGGCGCGAATTGGTCACAGCCATTCCTTTGTTCCAGCACTCCTGGGAAGAGCAAACGATGCCCGGTTGAATTGAAATTTGTTTTGTGTGTTAAAAACATCATAAAGCTTGCTTCTGCACTTAGTTTGACCTGTTTAGTCGACATATAATATGTAATTTTGAAGTTTTGATGCGCAACTTTTCCGGACCAGAGGACATTTTGGGTGCATTTCAGCTGATGTTATTAGCAGTAGCTCATACAAAGACGCAAGACTTGAAACCAAACGATGTATTGGGTAAGTATGAACCCTTCCAGAACATTCTGAACGAAGACCATCGAAGGTAAGGGAATATTTATGCTTAAATCTGTGTTTCTGTTGACTCCAACATTACGGAGAAATGTAGCTTATATCTGAGCGCCGTCTCAGCATATTGAATAGTGTGCGATTTCTGTAACGTTAAAAATAAATGTAACAAAGCGGTTGCATAAAGAAGCAGTGTATCTTTCTAACTATATGTAGAACATGTATATTTAGCCAATTTTGCACGCACAATTTTTCAGTTTTTGATTTGTTAAAAAAGTTTGAAATATCCAATAAATGTCGTTCCACTTCATGATTGTGTCCCACTTGTTGTTGATTCTTCACAAAAAAATACAGTTTTATATCTTTATGTTTGAAGCCTGAAATGTGGCAAAAGGTCGCAAAGTTCAAGGGGGCTGAATACTTTCGCAAGGCACTGTATATTTAAATCTTTTAACCTTATCCCAAAGGAGATGATTGTGAACTTCAGGAAAAAGCAGAGGGAGCCCCCCTATCCACATCAACGGGACAGTAGTCGAGAAGGTGGAAAGTTTTAAGTTCCTCGGCGTACACATCACGGACAAACTGAAATGGTCCACCCACACTTCAGCGTGGTGAAGAAGGCGCAACAGCGCCTCTTCAACCTCAGGAGGCTGAAGAAATTTGGCTTGTCACCAAAAACACTCAAAAGCTTTTACAGATGCACAATCGAGAGCATCCTGTCAGGCTATAGCACCGCCTGGTACGGCAACTGCTCCGCCCACAACCGTAAGGCTCTCCAAAGGGTAGTGAGGTCTGCCTAACGCATCACTGGGGGCAAACTACCTGCCCTCCAGGACACCTACACCACCCGATGTCACAGGAAGGCCAAAAAGATCATCAAGGACAACAACCACCCGAGCCACTGCCTGTTCACCCCACTATCATCCAGAAGACGGGGTCAGTACAGGTGCATCAAAGCTGGGACCTACAGACTGAGAAACAGCTTCTATCTCAAGGCCATCAGACTGTTAAACAGCCATCACTAACATTGAGTGGCTGCTGCCAACATACTGACTCAAATCTTTAGCCACTTTAATAATAAAAAATTGGATGCAATAAATGTCTAATTGGTCACTTTAAACAATGCAACATTATATAATGTTTACATACCCTACAATGTTTACATACTCGATACCATCTACTGCGTCTTGCCTATGTCGTTCGGCCATCCCTCATCCATGTATTTATATGTACATATTCTTATTCATTCCTCTCCTTTATAAGGTAGTTGTGACATTGTTAGATTAGTTGTTAGATATTACTGCATGGTCGGAACTAGAAGCACAAGCATTTCGCTACACTCACATTAACATCTGCTAACCATGTGTATGTGACCAATAAAATTTGATTTGATTTGAACTTTAAGCCTTAACTTAACTATTCATAATGAATGCCTGTTCTTAACCCATGAGTTGTTTCTATCGGAAGTGTAACCCTATCCCAAACATAACTGTCCAAACGTCGGAATTGAAGTGAAATTAGTAAAACTAGAGATATTGTTGCTCAGCACAGGAGGGACAGCTCCACTCACTGGCTTACAAGACAGACAGGAGGGACAGCTCCACTCACTGGCTTACAGGACAGACAGGAGGGACAGCTCCACTCACTGGCTTACAGCACAGACAGGAGGGACAGCTCCACTCACTGGCTTACAGGACAGACAGGAGGGAAAGCTCATCTCACTGGCTTACAGGACAGACAGGAGGGACAGCTCCACTCACTGGCTTACAGGACAGACAGGAGGGACAGCTCCACTCACTGGCTTACAGGACAGACATGAGGGACAGCTCCACTCACTGGCTTACAGGACAGACAGGAGGTACAGCTCCACTCACTGGCTTACAGGACAGACAGGAGGGACAGCTCCACTCACTGGCTTACTGGACAGACAGGAGGGACAGCTCCTCTCACTGGCTTACAGGACAGACAGGAGGGACAGCTCCACTCACTGTCTTACAGGACAGACAGGAGGGAAAGCTCATCTCACTGGCTTACAGGACAGACAGGAGGGACAGCTCCTCTCACTGGCTTACAGGACAGACAGGAGGGACAGCTCCACTCACTGGCTTACAGGACAGACAGGAGGGACAGCTCCACTCACTGGCTTACAGGACAGACAGGAAGGACAGCTCCACTCACTGGCTTACAGGACAGACAGGAGGGACATCTCCACTCACTGGTTTACAGGACAGACAGGAGGGACAGCTCCACTCAATGGCTTACAGGACAGAGAGGAGGGACAGCTCCACTCACTGGCTTACAGGACAGACATGAGTGTGTGCCCTTACAAAGAGAGAGGAGACCACAGCAGGTGATGTCTGCTGCTTTCAGGGCCCACTATCCCAAACACAAACTTCCCTTCACAAAGAGTCTTTGAGAAGTGGAAGAATAATCTTCAGAGCAGGACTTTCTAAAGCCTATTGCAAAGCCATGGTGAAAAAAATTGTATTTTTCTATTCTCTCTTTCTGTCTGTGATGGAAAGAATGTTGAGCTCACCTGTATGAAAGGCAAGGCAGCGAAAGAGGGTGCGTCTGGTGAGGACAGATAAAGACGAGTCGTCTTCTTCCTTTATGACCCCTCCCCTCCTCCTTCCCCTCTCTCTCCCTCTCTACCTTATCCTCCTCTCCTTCACCCTCAAAATGCCTTAAATGGTAGCAAATCATGATAAATGGGGAACATGGATTGTGTATTCTGTTTCCTCTCTCCTCCCTCTTCCTGTAGGCTGACTGCTGCAGCGGCAAAAGAGAAAAGGAATGTTCACTTGAATTATGCAACAGGCTTCAGGGGCATGCTGCCGTTGCCTCTCCAACAGACACTGAGAGACTAGAGAAGATGTCTCTCTATCTCTCTCTCTCTCCCTCTGTTTCTCTCGCTCTCATTATCTCTCCCACTCACTCCTATTCTCTTCCGCTGTGTCCACATCCGATGTTTCATTTTGTTAACTGCTCACTGATGAATAAAATATGGAAGTCTATTTATTCACTTCGTCCCCAATCCTTTTGAGTGCTGTTTTGATTTGTCGGTCACAGTTGAGGAGCCTTGGCGCTGTAACAAACAATTGCGCCTCTCAATTGAGAACATAAAAGTAAACAAAAATCTATCCCTGAAATATGGCAGCACAAAATAATCAAAAGGTCTGACTGCTCAGAGATGCTTGGGAAAATGTTCACAACGGGGGACCAGCGTGAGTGTGTTTCAGGGGAAAGGGGTGTACCTGATCCCCGTCACTTAGGACTTGACATTGGTTAAAAAGTCTAGTAAATTCATGTAATATAGCCTACACCTTTACAATTAATCCATTATTTATTTTAGACAGCTCTAAAGAAGCAGGATAGGAAGAGAATGTGGTCTATTTCAGAAGAACAGAATAGAATACTCTGAGTTGTCCTGATGTTAGGTCCTGACCTGGTTATGCCATATGGCTGTAGGCTACACTAGTTCATTCAACAGACAAGATTTGGTTATAATTACGAGGCATTATTTTATATTGTGTTATAGTATGAAGAATACAGTTGAACAAAGCTGAATAAAATACAAATATTGTCTCCAAACGATTAGAGAGAGCACACACATACACCTATTCTGTTTTGAGTGGTGAAAAAATAAATAGCTACTCCTATATGCTTAATTTAGAGTTATTAGTGTAACTTTAGTTGTTCTACAAACATGGGGCTATGTGTTTTGATGTGTAATACATTGTAAGGCTGCATGATGAGACTGTAATTTTGATTTGAAAAAAGTTGCTTGAAAGACATGAGCTCTGCTTACACTTCACTCGTCTCTCATTCACAAATTGATAATTGTAGGGGATTTGATAATGTAGGTGATATTTTGGGGCCCTCAGATTTGATAGAAAAGTCCAACCTCTTTGTTGGCAGTTACCAGATGTTCGCAAACTGGGTTGGGGAACATAGTGTATAAAAGGCATTTAGCTTGTCTGTGGAGATTAAGATAGCTGACGTTGCCACCACTGCCTGTTCCTTCCTGCAAGTTTCCATGCAGAAGAGTAACTACAGATAGTGCAAACAGGATATCACATACTGTGGTCGCACCTGGCTCTTATCTGTACGCCCAGACTTAAAGCTAAGTCACAAGGCAACACGCCTGCATCAGGGAAAACTAGCATATAACAATTTTCTAAGTAAGAACAGCATAGTATTTCTAACATTGTAATTTCCCACGACAGTAGTTCCTGGAATTTCACGGCAGTAATACCTTTGTAATGCATACATTTTGCGGCCAGTGGCCTTTCTGCCCTTCTCCCATCAAGTGATTGGGTCTTTCTTACAGGCTACAAGTGAAGACGGACACTTTGGGGACGCAACTGCAGGCACCCTTATCCAATTCCGAGGTGCATATTGAAGATATTGGAAGAAATGTCCACATTAACTTTTTTGTCTGCCAAAAAAATTAGTTGGCCTAACGAACAGCAAAAGCACTAGCCTACGTCAATCTACTATCCAACATAGTACATTAGTTGACCTATTCTGTGCGAGAAATAAATATTCCAAACATAGTCTGGGACAGTTGTGGGATGCAATGCGTACATGGCCATAGGCCAGAATGTTCCATTAGCAGGGAAACACCATTATTGACATTGACTGCTAACGCAATAATTGTTATTTTAACCAGGTAAGTCAAGTCAACTGAGAACACATTCTCATTTACAGCAACAACCTGGGGAATAGTTACAGAGGAGAGGGAAGAATGAGACAATTGTAAGCTGGGGATGATTAGGTGACCGTGAAGGTACGAATGCGAAATTGAGAATTTAGGACATCGGGGTTAACACCTCTACTCCTACAATAAGTGCCATGGGATCTTTAGTGAACACATAGATTCAGGGAACCCATTTAAGCACCAACTGTCAGAGCAGCTCACAGATTACTGCACCTGTACATAGCCCACCTATAATTTAGCCCAAACAACTACCTCTTTCCCTACTGTATTTAATTTATTTATTTATTTTGCTCCTTTGCACCCCATTATTTTTATTTCTACTTTGCACATTCTTCCATTGCAAATCTACCATTCCAGTGTTTTACTTGCTATATTGTATTTACTTTGCCACCATGGCCTTTTTTTTGCCTTTACCTCCCCTTATCTCACCTCATTTGCTCACATCGTATATAGACTTGTTTATACTGTATTATTGACTGTATGTTTGTTTTACTCCATGTGTAACTCTGTGTCGTTGTATGTGTCAAACTGCTTTGCTTTATCTTGGCCAGGTCGCAATTGTAAATGAGAACTTGTTCTCAACTTGCCTACCTGGTTAAATAAAGGTGAAATAAAAAATAAAAATAAAATAATAATTAACATCCCACCCTACACAGGGCAATGTCCCCAGTCACTGCACTGGGGCATTTTTTAGACCCTAGGAAAGGGTGCCTTCTACTGGCCCTCCAACACCACTTCCACTATCATCTGGTCTCCCATCCAGGAACCGACCAGGACCAACCCTGCTTAGCTTCAGCTAATTTATGTAATTGTTTTATTATAAAGGTGCTTTTTTATGTTAAAGATGATTTTCCCCGGAATTGAAACTCATGCGCTGCTTATATGTGCCAGTTAGGATCTACACCCCTTGTGTAGATGCAGATGAATGTTCTTAATATAAAGTAGTTATTTGACAACTTTAGTTGTGATACAAGCCTTATTAAAACATATAGGCCTATAGGCTATGCTACATGAGGTGTGTTTATCTTTGATTCGAACATGGCGTAAAACAAAAAGGCAGTTTCTTCTGCTGGACATCATTCACAGGGGATAATATACTATTATCACTTGATAGGCTAATATAGTCACCCATCAGACGGTTTTAATATTGTATTGTATATTGTATTGACATATATAAAATAATATATGTGTGACATTTGTTTTGATTTATAGTGGACCATTGTCATGCACCTGTCTTGAAACAGGGGCAGCGGGAAAAAATGCATGTCATCTATGAATTTAAAAGCGAATGGAGGACGCTTTTCATGTGGTTGATTTTCATGCCAACCAGGTACGCTATACTCCTGTTGTAAAGATAAACAATGTGCTCATTATTAGGAAAGTTGAGAAATAAATATAGTGGGTCTAACCTATGGAAAGCTGATGGGATCCTCCTCTTTTTAGTAGAGTCCATCACTCTGTTTTCTCGCACAATTGAATAGCCTGTAGAAATGTTGCACAACAGGAGCTCATGGGCTCTAATGAAGTGTTTGATTAGAATTTCAAATACATTTGCATTGATGTCAGAGTGATTAGAGGGACAATAGAGTGCTGAGTACCAGGCAGTTAGCAAGTTTAGTAGTGACCATCAGCAACGTTGGAGCTTGGAGAAGCTTAATTACTGTGACTAAACGGTCACATGTTATTTCACTGCCTTCATGACTCTTGACCGCCGTTGTGGCGGTAATATTATCACCACAATATTCCTAGTCACGCTTGGAGGAAACCTGGCACCGTCCCTACCGTGGAGCATAGTGGTGGCAGCATCATGCTGTGGGGATGTTTTTAAGTGACAGGGATTGGGAGACTAGTCAGGATCAAGGGAAAGATGAACAGAGCAAAGTACAGAGAGATCCTTGATGAAACCTGCTCCAGAGTGTTCAGGATTTCAGACTGGGGTGAAGGTTTTTCTTCCAACAGGACAACAACCTTAAGCACACAGTCAAGACAACG
Source organism: Oncorhynchus mykiss (assembly GCF_057628025.1). Classification (NCBI taxonomy): domain Eukaryota; kingdom Metazoa; phylum Chordata; class Actinopteri; order Salmoniformes; family Salmonidae; genus Oncorhynchus; species Oncorhynchus mykiss. Next base: position 39,928,255 of record NC_143048.1, read on the forward strand.
CAGGAGTGGCTTCGGGAGAAGTCTCTGAATGTCCTTGAGTGTCTCTGCCAGAGCCCGGACTTGAACCTGATCGAACATCTCTGGAGAGACCTGATAACTGTGCAGCAATGCTCCACATCCAACCTGACAGAGCTTGAGAGGATCTGCAGAGAAGAATGGGAGAAACTCCCCAAATACAGTTGTGCCAAGCTTCATACCCAAGAATACTTGATGCTATAATCGTTGCCAATGGTGCTTCAACAACGTACTGAGTAAAGGGTCTGAATAATTATGTAAATGTCATATTTAAAAATATAAAAAAATCTATAAATTAGCAAAGATTTCTGAAAACCTGTTGTGGTTTTGTCATTATGGAATATTGTGTGTAGCTTGATAAGGGAGGGATTTTTTTTTTTTATAATCCATTTTAGAATAAGGCTGTAACATAATGACATGTGGAAAAAGTCAAGAGGTCTGAACGCTTTCCGAATGCACTGTATATTGAGAGTAGTGCATGGGGAGAGACATGGCTGGAATTAAGTTACCCAGTAGTACCGGGTCTTTCATTCAAAGAGTGCGATGCTCCCCGTCTGGATACACTCTAACAGAACTGGGCACGGGGGTGCTTGAAGCCACACTCAGACACTGATTTGATATTAGCGACTGAATAAAGGACACATGGATGTCAGACACTGTACTGAAAGGGGAATGTGTACTGACATCAAACTCATCATTGTCCTCATTATTACCATTGTCCTGCTGCTTCTCTTCTTCCTCCTCTTCCTCCTTCTGCTCATCCTCCTCATACTAGTCCTCATCATCTTTCTGCTTCTCTTCTTCCTCCTCTTTCTCACCACCATCATTGTAATATAAGTAATTTAAGAAAACGTGGGAAATTGAACTTCTCTCACCCTCTCTCGTCTTGGCCATTTTCAGAGAGAGAGAGAGAGTGAGACAGAGAGAAGGAGAGAGAAAGATGGAAAGAGCAAAAGAGAAAACAATAAAGAGCAAGAGAGAGAGAGAGACAGAGAGCAGAGGGAGAGAGAGCAATGCCAGAAAGAATCCAATAGAGAGAGTGAGAGAGAGAAAGCAGAGGGACAGAGAGGTGGACGTAAGCTTCAAGGCTTGTTTAGTATTTCTCTAAGAGCAAAAGAGAATTTATCTGCTCCCGCAATTACTTTTAATTGGTTAACTTCTTCCCTCTTTAAAGAAGCCTATTTTTACCTTTGCAGGAGCAAGGTGTCAGGAAAGCCTTCTCTCCCAGGGGATTATGACACTGTAGATAGGTAGAGTTCCTGTACTATGGAAAGTAGATCCCATGGAGAACAAAGAAAACCACAAACATCAAAATAATGAAAATTCAGAGCGTTTTATGGGGTAAACTACATGGCAAAGTAAAAGTTTAATTTTTTTGTGATCCAATACGTAATATAGTATACTTATCATGAAAATAAGTAATGGCAACGTTTTTTCCATTGCTAATATATTACAGTATATAAGGAAAATTTGTCCTGCGGTAACAGGAAATGTGAATTATTATGTGGATTATAATTCATGGAATTATTTTGTAGGGGTTGATACATTTTACTTTAGAGAAATTACAAACTTTAGAGGCCTTTTTAAACACTGAATACACTAGAAGTGTGCATTTCCTGCTGTGCAGGACAAATATCTTCAAGAAAAGAGTGACCAAATTAAGATCCTACATCTGTTGGTTAAACTAAAGGGAACTAGCTAAAGCACTGTATTGTTGCATATGATCCTATA